>NC_143409.1:13599318-13750833 GCF_052110815.1 Crocodylus siamensis | reverse complement strand
GCACTGGTCAGGGGACAATGCTCTCCGCTGTCTGCGTCAGTCTTAAGAGACGTGTGAACCTGAGGCCTGAATCAAACCACCCAGTCAGGGGAGGGCTGAATTCTGCAGCTCAGGCCCATTTCTGCTCAGAAGAGACCACACAGAATAATTTAATGCAGCTCTCCCCACTGTGATTGATGACTTGATTATATAAATACCAACTAAAAGTCTCTGGTTCCTCACTGCTGAAAATGAAAGCCGGTCATGATCATTTTGCAATCGGTGGCTTTAAATAGCAAGTCTAAGGATTTTTATTTTTATTTTATTTTTTAATTATTGTAAATCATTACCTCATTTTTCTGTCAATGAGAATCCTCCATCCCTGAGCATTCTTATCTTGCCATAACTGTCATCTTGTGCTATGGAAATGGGGACGGTCCCTTTTCACAGAGATTCTAGGGGTGTTCAATGTCTAGTTTCTTAATAAACACTTTATTTTCTAACGAAACAGCTGCCCCAGGTTTCTTCTTTGAAGACAAAATAAATAAAAGTTCAGAACAACACATCCCATAGTCTACTTTTAATGACATGCTCCATGTACAGGTTGGTTTGGGGGTGGGGCTGGGTGGCGAGGGGGAAGGGGATTTACAGTTTTGGTTTGGAAAGTGCTCCATTTTGAGCGTTGGTTCTCGTGCTGGCTTTGGTTATGAGACTCTTCTCTTCCATTAGAGCGGCGGAGCAGCTGAGCATATGTTTCCAGGCCTAGGGTTTCTAGCTCAAATGACCTTCTGCCACAGGAAGTCAAGGGGCAACATAAGGGCTTGCCAAGATAGGCTCGTTCACCCTGGCAGGAGTCGCAGTGGTGGCCCTTCATCAATTTGTCTGGAGCCCTGAAGTTTGTATCAGCTCCGCATGCACTTGTTGCTCGAGGAGCACTTTTGGAAGTGCCCGGGCTCTTGCTGCTTCTGTGGAGGGCCTGCGGGACTGTGCGTGGCACCCTCTGAAGTTTGAGGCACGAAGGCAGCTGTTCCTGCAGAAGAAAGCTAGCCTGTGCCGACAACAGCTGTGATGGGAGTATAGAGCAGGGATGGAGGTGACCGTGTTGTACTCGAGCTTTTCCTCCTCTTTGTGGAGAGGTTTCTCGGTGGCCCGGCGGTAGAGCTGAGATTCTTGGTGGTTTGTGAGGCTTGGCACACTGGAGGGATGAGGTAGCCTCACTAGCGAGGCTGTTAAGAGGGGCCATCATTTGTATAACCCTGTCAGCATCACTGCACTGACCCCGCGGTGTCTGCCGGCGCATGTGGGAAAAGGGAGAGGGATCCTGGAGAGCCCCCAGATGGAAAGTGGTTGAACTGACATCCATAGATGCTTTTAGAGCAGGGTCACTGTAACTCTCCCGAGACAGCTGATGGGAGTTGGATGGTTTTGCAATGGCCCCTAATGAGCAAAATTAAGCACCATACTCTGGTATCTCTCTGGCCCCTTAATGTCCTGAGCTGATGTTCAGGTTTGTGCTTTGCACAGATACTGCAATGAAGTTCCTGCTTTATTTTCCCTCCTAATTAGGAGATCTTTGCATCTGGTGGATGGGGCTGAGGAATAGATGGCAACAGAGCCTACGAGCACCCAGAGTTTGCTTTAGGCTCTCCCTTACTCAGGGCTTTGGCCCAGTCTATTTAGAGAGGCAAGTGTGTGCTGTCTTGGAGGAATGGGACGCTCCATGCCTAAGATGTGCTTTACAGCCTGCCCCACTTGTTGCTCCAATGGGTGCCATATCCTGGCCTGCTTCTCTTCCCTGGGGTGCAATTCAGTCTGTGGGAGCTCCCCCAGACACCCTTCCAGGGCTCACAGATCAATACGGCTTCTGGCAGGGTCCTAATTAAAAATTACTGGAGCCTTTCATTGTGGCCTAGTTATAGTCAGATCTTAGTCTGCCTGCCTCACATTTCCAGGACAGCCCATTTCCCTTATCTATAAATGTCCATGCCCTCGGTGTGCTTTGGGGGCTGTGAACTCCAGAGAGTCAGAAGTCATTAGGCCTTAGGGTTTGAACTGTGCACAGGGAGGGTGGGATTGTGTATCTGCTTCTCATTGTGCCGGTGGCTGGGTCTGAGGTTGTGTGTATCTGATGGCTGGGCCCTAATGCTGGTGTTAGATCTCCAAACTCAATGAGACATCAGTGCTGTCTTAGGAGGTCGCGTCATAGAGAGAACTATCCAAGTGCCTATGTGAGGATGGAGCATTTGTTGATTTCTTTCTGTGAGCTAGGATAAAGCTTACGTCACAACCAGAAAAATGTTATGCCCTCACTGCAGGTGGAGAGGACAAGACTGAACCCTGCTGGGCTGAGAAGTGGCACGTTTCATCAACTTGCAATTAGCATTTTTCTTTTGGAGATGGAGTCCAAAGCATTTTGCTCCCAGTTTCAATGGGTCCGGTGGGCTCTGCTCTGACTTCAGAGGACAAGCGTCTGCATCACCAAGCCCTTCTTGAGCTCTTGAGGTGGGGCCCGGTAGCATCTGGGGGCTGGAAGAACAGGCCAACGCTGACAGCTTTACTGAAGAGAAGAGGTCAGGGCTGAGGTCTGTTGTTGGCAGAACTGTGCAGGGACATCTCAGAGGCCCTTGCCCATACTCTGTCCTTCTCCTTCCCCCCAACTCCCCAAAAGATGGACTCAGAAATTCTGGCTTTTGTTTTATTGATTTTGGAAACCATTAGTGTATCCCTGATCAGTGCTTCTTTCTTTAGAAACCCAAATAATTTCTTAAGGAAGGTGCTTCTGGCCCTAAACTTCTGTATCCTTACAGTGTACCCCTTTCTCCATGTAGAAGGGCAAGGCAGGCTGGCTCAGTTCCCAGCACACACTCTCTAGAGGTGAGGGTTGCTCCAAGACCTTCACTGAGCTGTAGCAGAGCATCAGCTCTGCACTTCGATTTGTACCCAGTGCAAGTTGCAGATCCCATGGGCTAAGCCCTGGCATTAGCAGAGGATAAAGAGCCCTCGATACAGTAGTAAAGCTTTAAACACAGGCTTGAAGGAGCAGAAGAAAAAGAGCACGCGCAAGAAATCAATGCAGGGCGGCTTCATTTTTGTTTAACGTTCGGAACTGCTTCAGCTGTGGCTTATGTAATGAGCCAAGGAGTCCTTGTTACCCTGGTATTTACCAACGCCTTCAGGCACTGATCAATTGGTGCAAAAGTTTAACAAGCCACAGGAAAATGAATGCAGCCCCTTTGAAGGGGAAATAGTTCTTCTGATGGGAGGCTGGTGAGTGACATCAGTGGAAGGTTGTCTGAGCTGGCGAGGTGACATTTTCTCCCTTCTGAACATTTGTGCCTTTTGCTTTGTGCTTATTTCTTTGAAATCTCTGCCATGCTCCTTCCCAAGGCTTCATCCAGGGCCAGCATGCTCTCCCTTCTCTCCTCTTGACTGAGATTACCTGTCCCAGGCTCTGTGGCATAGTGCAAAACAATCTCCCGTCACATCTTTCGCTAGGGTGAGCTCGTGCTGCTTCTAATGTATTTGCATTGTGAGCCCCCAACACTTGCTGTTTAAAGCTGTGGCTGTGCACGGAAGTGGGCTCCTGCTACCATAGTCCCCTTTGTGTGGCTCTGGTACTAAGACTAGCAAACCAGGAACCACATCATCCAGCTTCACCTCAGACCCTCCATATTCAAGTTGTACAGGAGATGGCTCTGGCCCATCTGTCCCGTAGCTCCATTGGCTTCAGGGGCCATGCCCCCAGGTGGTGTTTTGGCCCAAAATGCCACTTTTCCATCACATGCTCTGAATTTTAGGTTTTCTTCCTTAGTACTTCTCTGGTGCAGGAGTGATTAAATATATAATGCCAGGAAAGAAACAATTGGCCAGAAGATCAAGATTCAAACAACTCAGAGGTTCGGCCGTGCTATTTTTCTACTGCTGTCAGACTCTCATGTTGGTAGGTTCATCAGCTGATTAAATTTTTAGTGTTGAGTTTCATCAAGCTGGATGCACTACGAAGGGGTTTTCTTTTTCTCTTTCTTTCTTCAGAGGACTTTGAGGTGTTGCTTCCACCTGATAGGTAAGTTCCCACTCCTGTTCAATCAATGCAGACATCTGAAACAACCAGTTAATTGAGTTTTTTCCAAAGCAGAGCCTTAGGGTTAAGGTGTGTTTCAGTTCTCAGTTTGACACTGCTGGTAACTAGATGGCAGCGGATTCCTTTGTCAAATAAAGATGGTGATTCTCTAGGAGTAAAGCAAAATACCACTTCAAGATGATTGTGTCTGAACTTTGCTTTTAATTCTGAACTACCGGGTATAACTACTGAATCAAAGGAATTCAGTCAGGGACCTGGTTAAACTCTTTGCTTTTGCATTAATGAGTCATGTGTGACCTGATCCTGATATCTGCAAATGTGCTAGCTAGTTGTAGAGACCTGCCCTGTGATTTATTCCCCCCAGATAGCTTTCAGCTGGTTTTTCCTTCTGCTTTTTTCTTTTTTTTCCTGAAGCATTTGCTTCAAGTTGCCTGTGGTGCGATTGGTCCCTGGCTTCTGTTTCCGATCACTGGTTGGCTGCATGAAAGTTGATAAGAGGAGAATGATGACTGTGGCAACCGTAAAGGTGCTCTTGAACCTTATTAATACTGCATCAAGATCTGTCCCCACCACAGTATTTCTCAACTGGGGATAGATATTTCACTAGAGGGGGCTGTCACTGTAACATGATAGAGGTTGCTACTGAGATAACCCTCTCTCCCAATGGCAAAAGGAAAGAGGTTCAGCTTACACTTACTGCCAGAGCCAGTAGCCTGACTGATGCTAGCCTGATTTCCTAGGCTTCCTCCAAACTGATCTGAACAGAAAGAAAGGCTAGGACTTGCATCCACTCCCTGAAGGCCCCAGGAAGAGAAAGGGAGGAATATGTGACTGATGTGGGAAATAGCTTCCAAGGAGAGTCGGAGAACTGGACTGGGGGTCTCATTCAGACGCAGGAGTCTGCCAGGTGTCTGAAAAAGCTAATCCTGCTTGTGTCACCAGTGAACATGGGAGGGCCTTCAGTGAGATGGGCATGAGCACAGGGTGTTTGCTGTTTCTTACTACACAGCTAGTACGGTGGGGTGCTCCCTTTTTCACTTAAAGCTCGTCTGCCAAGGAATTAGAGTATCATGGCACATCTTTCAGGATTGGCATGGCAGCCTAATATGGCAAAGTACCAAAATCATAGCGCTGCATTGCAACTTATTTATATGCATACAGTGTCTAACACACTGAGGCCCCAATACCTCAGTGATAGATGACAGCAGTTACATCATACCAGTGCAATGCCAGGGTTGCAAACAGCATACTAAGTGAGTGAGTTGTGCTGGGCAGACAGTTAACATTGGCACTTCTATTCAGATCTGCCTGTGCAATCTTTGGGTCTAGCACATTAAAAGTCACCGGACTTGTTTCACACCAGGAATGCATGTTGGTTTTGCTGTCTTCAGTTTCTAGCAGTAATTTAGGGACTTTGAAACAGCTGTACTTTTGCAGTAACCAAGAACCTTGGTTGGTGCCATCGAATCTGATATCCCACCAAAAGTGCCTCACTGGTTTTCGGGGGAGATCAGCTTGTGCCAGAGAGGTTTGCATGTTTAACAGTGTTCAAGCCTCAGTTGCCTGTTCAGCAATGCTAGAATAACTTCAGTTACTCATCCCCAAGAGGCATCACTTCTGACATTGAAGATGATTGAGAAAGCAGCTCTTTTAAAGACATAGGTAAGTGTTGAATTTTTACCTGCCAGGGAGAAACTGTATGAAATATATTGCCTTCAAATCAGTCTTGATTTAGTGGGAAAAAAAGTAAGTGTGATGGATCCGATCTCAGCACATAGTGGACATTTTTGTGCATCAGATAGCATTGGTGAGAAATTGTCAGTCTGTGCTCAGGAAAGGGCCTGGGACTGAGTACAGGAAACACAGCAGGTTTGGTGCTGTGTGGGGGCCCGTTGCTAGGACAGGGTGAAGCTGCAGATTGGGCACTAGCATTGCGGTGCAACAGCCCTGGATTGGAATAGCAGAAAAAGCTACAGGTTAAGGTAAAGCTGCATTTGCAGAGATGTGTGAGGTGTCCTGAAGTACCAGGCTTGCCTTTGGAGACCCAGAAAGAGCAGAAATACAATGGCTGTTAGTAGACCGCGCTGCCAGTCCCTTGCTTTTACTGGCAATAAGCAAAAACAAAACCTGCCTGAATGCTTCTTTTCTTTAGTCTGATTCCAGCTGAGTGTGCATTACAAAAGGATTACTGCCTTGTGCTGCATGTGTGATTTCCATCCAGCTCGGCATGTTGGTACCATTAGGAGGGAGGCTTTGAGAGTGTGAGCTCCCCTTTCATTGGTCACTGAAAAAAGCCTGCTCTATTTTCTTTAACAAATTCTGGCTCCCCGTTTAGCAGAAAGCAACCAGGCGAAAAAAGAAATGGTAGTATTGTCCTTTTAAAAAATGCCATAATCTGCAGGGGTAAAAGAGAAACACAGAAAGCAAGGGCTGATTCTGACTCTGAGTTGTAGGCCTTCTGTTGGCAAAAAAAGGACTTCAACATTCGAGTCTCAGGCCAGTTGAACTAACAACTGAGAGGTTAACAGGCAGATTGGACCAGATACCCCTAGGTGTTACTGAGTCTGCTGTTCATCCTAATCCTTTTGTCTCCTCTGGAGAGGCAGCAAGCACTTTGCACCTTGTTCTGCACGGTTAACTATTGAAAAATATAGGAGAAGGAGGAAACAGCCAAGGCCCAGCAGTTATCCTCATCCCATGGGTACACCTCTTTTGCGTGTGCATGAAACACTCGTGGCTGGATTCCAACACAAGATCCGTAGTCATTGCCTCAGAGGAAGTCAGCGAAGTCGCTGCCAATGCATCTTGGATGCAAATTCTGTCCCGTGGCTAGCTTCAGAGCTCACTTTAACCTTGATGATGTCAGAGGGATTTACGGTAATTCAGAGCTGCTCTGGTTCAACCCTTCCCATCACCGTAGTCTGTGAGACATCTAATCCTGTTCCAAACACCCTGTTGGATGGAGTGCCGCTAGGTTGAGTTTCCCAGATAATTTACAGATTGGTGCTGATGACAGGCTTTGGGTGAAGGAAAACATCTGTGAGATGTCTCGGGAGATGAAGGGGACCATGTGTCATAGTCTGGGTTCTGGTGAGCATCCACCTCCTTCTCAGCCTCCAGGTGCAGGGTCTTCAGTACCTTGCAAGTCGGGGATATGGGGGGGACTGAAATACAGCCCAGCTCTTTCAGACGGGAGGTGGAGCTGTAAAGAAACAGCCAAGGAGGGCTATCACAGGGAGGAATATCTCTGGCAGAATTAAAGGGGGGGATTCAGCTGTTCTGTTTCTCTAGAGGGCCCCGACATGATGTAACAGAAGGGTCTTTTCTGCCAAATCCAAGCTTGGCAGAGCCTGCATCTGGGAGGGACAGAGTAATGAATGGCTTCTCTGTCCTCTGTTCCTCCCTCCCCACTTTGAATGAAGACCCACTCTCAAGGGCTTGGCGCTTTTGCTGAGGCAGGCCTCTCACACTTCAGCGCGCAGTTTGAGCTAGAGAAACAAAGGCTGTCCATCTCATCTGGAATGGGAAGTTGTTGGAGATGAGAAGTTATCAATAGTCCCGACTGGAAGAAGAGATGTTTGGGAGGTAGCTATTCACTGGGCACGGTGCAGGAGGTCTGTTGGTACACGCCTAAAAGGAAGTAAATACTGGTGGGCTGGCTGTGTTTTTGGGAAGGAGAAAGGCTTGAGAAGGGTGTGATCTAGGAGTCTGCAAGAAGTAAAAGAAGTCAGGGCTTCTCAGCTCTCTTTCCAGCTCTCCTGTAAGATAAGCGAGCGCTCTACTGGGAAGTCTCTGCGCCTCGGGTCTTTCTTTGGTAAGCACGTGTTGAGTGTAATGCTTAGCTCCATCACAGCACCGCTGTTACTCTTCTGTTGGGAGGAGAGGCGAACAGCATGAATAAAGCTGGGAGATATTTCTGAGGAGCTGTGATCTAGTTTGGGGTGACAGGAGATATTCTCGGGGTGGATATGAAGCGGGCAGTGTATTTCCTCCATCACAGACAGACAAAGCTGGAGTCCTCAGCCATGAACATTTCGAGCTTTGGGCACCGGAAGATGGTTCTGCCTGACGAATGGACTGAAATGTCAGGGAAGAAATGTGAAAGCCTGAGGGGTCATTTCTCGAGGGGCAGCCTGGCCCAGGCAGAGAAGGAAGGAGCAGGAGCCATCGCGTGTCGCCTCGCAGACCTTGGAATAAAGATTCTGACTTAGTTCCCTGATATTTAAAAAAAAGAGAGCGAGAGAAAGAGAGAGCCCATGAATCATTTATAACCCCAAAGATGAAACCAGGCATCAGAGCTAAGGAAAAGGGCGAGGGTCTGAGGCAGGGAGCGTTCCATTATTTATTGTACTAAATCTTGAACCGGTGGCACCTTTTCTTCACCCTGCTAACCTTTACTTTTGAGTGCCCTCGCTTTCTAAATATAATGTTCTCTGATCCACTGTCCATTTTCAATATATAATTGTATCAAAAAGCAGGAGCTAATCAGCTGCTTCTCTCGGTCTGCCGTGTAAGCGCTCGCTGTCAGCCCTACAGCACCGGCAGCATTTTCTAACGAGCGTGTGCAGTAGACGGCATTGCTGATGTGCCAGCTTGGGATGGGGTTTTGAGGAGAACGAAGACCCCTTTGGCCCTATTTTGAGCCCCCAGGGCTCTGCCTGGGTAGTAGGGTTATCACTAGAGTTGGCAGAGCAGTAATGCAAAGATGAATTTGACTAACAACATTTTCTTTGGAGAGCTGGATGGCTCATGAGGTTAGTATAAGGGGGGTCTCGGCCCGTGGGGAGAACTGAGAAGCCTTAGTCCCCATCAGACATGTCTGACACCAGGAGGGTGCATTGGCTTTGCTGTCTTAAGCACAGTAACAACAGACTAAGGCTTCTCGGTTCTCTCTTCCTATGAGGTCTGGGTCAATTTGGAGCGAAAGACATTGCTGCCTCTTATTGCTGCTGGGTGGCTGATGTGATGTGAAGGGTGTGGGTCATAGCCTAGTTCCTTGTGGAAAGGGGTCAGTGCCAAGAAGTATTGACCATCCGTTGTTGGCAAGCAGCAGAAGCCAACAGCAGTGTGGAAGCAGTGGAAGGGAAGAAGATTGTCTAAGCTTTTGTACCAGTCTTGAGGGCAAAGACAGGACTTCTGTGTGACCAGCTGTTAACCAGCACCTCTCCCCAGCACCAGGATCCACACTAAGATGGGCCAGGTCTTACTGTACCTTTTAAAGGGGGTCGTATATTCTTCCCCTACCTTTTTCTTCCCTCTCTATTATACGGACAAAAGGGCTGGAAAATGGTAGTGGGATTTTCTGCAAAAAAGTCTGTTTAATACAAAGCAACAAGCAGAAGGGATGAAAATCTATTTGCCCTGGAAGAGCTGGGAAGTCTCTGCTGGCTCGAAAGAGAGCAAAAAAGATGCACCACAAGAGCCATGAGAGGGAAAGCCGAAACACTTTGCAGCATGTTAGTAATGATAACATTAAGTGATTAACGGGTGAGAAAATATTTTGGTGAAATATTCAGCCCAGTTAGGCTGTGAGAGTGAAAGAGCCTTGTGATATCTGGGAGCATTTCCTGACAGGCGAAGGAGAACCCAACTCAAAAGTGTGTTTCTTTTGTGACAAAAATGTTTCATATTAAAGAATAAAAAGGGTCCTAAGACCACTTTTAACCACACCCGAATTTCGCTTAAGCTTTACAGGTTACCTTTAAAAACTGTTAAGTATCCTATTTGGATTAGGGTCCAAGGGAACAGGCCCAGCTGAGTTTATCCCTGCAAGTGGATCGAGGGAGGCTGAAAGCTGAGAACCCAATTTTAAGATTTGAAACTGGACCATCAGAGCTGCCGCTGCACATCATGGGCCCACGTGGAGGCAGCATTTAATTAAACCTCTCTGCAGTCCCTGTCCTATTGTTACTTGGCTTGTGCACCTGGAGAAGCTAAAGTAAGGATTATACAGTGGCATTTGGCCTCCTTGTTTATCCATTGTAGATGTACTCTCACCTGCTCCCAAGCATGGGACTGTGGTTTTATGGCCTGGAATTAGGAGTTTGTACTTGCACTTTGGTTTTCTGCCTGGAAAGGGCGAGGAGCTTGAAAGAAAGGATGGAGTGAAAATGGCTGCATCCGGACTAGACCTGTGGTCTAGTCAAGACATTAAGCATTTTTGCCCAGCCCTGCCTGCAGCTGCAAGGTGCGACAAGGGCAACAGCAAACTGGCTCAGATCCCAGCGAGGCAGAAATGAGTGGGCTGAGGGGATCACAGGAATATGCTGAGATTTAGCATTAAATTCAACAGCAACCTGCCAAACTGCTCTCTGAAGTACTCAAAGGAAACAGCACAGACTGTGGAGTGAGACATTGTCTCCAATCCAGCAGATTCCCATCTTTTATCTCTTCTGGCTCAGGGGAAAAAAAGGCTGAAGGGAAGAAAGGCGACAGGGTTTAATCCCTGACCCTGGACCTCAATAAATGTGAATGACAGCACATCCATAAAACCCTGAGAGCTTCCTTTATGTGTGGTAGTGAACATGATAGAGCCTGCTGGATAACACTGATTCAATGGGAGACCCATTCCCTTTCCATCTCCTATGTTGAAACCTTTATGTCATGTCACACGGTGTTCAGCAGCTGCTGTTTTCCATTCCAGAGGTGGCTGGATCTCCGTGGTGGGTAAGGTGATCCTTTTCCAAACTAAGTTGAACTGCAAACCCTTGGCAATATGTTACAAGCTAAGAAGTGCTATGTAATTGCAATTCTGACACATGCCGTCTGCCTGTCCACACCTTTTCTTTAAGAACCTCGAAGTCCTTTTGCAGGCAGTAATGTGTCGGCTTTCATGAAAGTGTAGGTGGCAGGTTGGATCCCGGCATCCCCATTTTTTTTTCAGTTGGGGAAATTGAGGCACAAAAGCCATAACTTATCTAAGGTAAGGTAATTTTCTTGTGGTCACCCATGGAGCTAGCAGCAGAGCAGGGAATGGGGAAACTGTTCTGGCCCCGCATGGCCCGAGACTCCCCATTATAGAGACTCTTCAGTAGTCTGTAGGGTTTCATGTGAGAGCCCTGGACCCATTTATCTCACCTTTGAGCACTTGTTTAAAGCTCAGGGACATCAGTCATGTACTATCTCTTGCTTATTAAGAGGTTTAACAAGCCCGGCTAATTGCAATGTACTCAAGGATTTTCTAGCTTATGAAACCTGTCCCTGTTTGTTTATGTCAATACTTTAATACCATACCACTCCAATTAAATGTGCGTGCACGAGTGTGCTTACCCAGCTTCACGTATAGCTAAGGAGGCGCGGGGATGCCTTTTGTATCAGCTCTGGGTGACTTGCTGTTTTGGCAATGGCTCTGAAGAAACGTCCCTGTATTTGCTCTCAGCCTCCAGAGCCCGCACCCAGCAGAACGGCATACCCTCCACTGAGCACTGCTCTGGTTTATGAGACCTCGACAACCGTTGGCACGTGAAATGTTTGCTGTGGTTTCGACCACAGTGGCTCAGAGCCTTTCGGGATCTATTCCTGCTCTCTTGCTGATTACTCAGCTCAGTTCTACCTCCATGGGTTGTCGTCTTCCCTCCTTTTCTGGATTAACATGGAGAGATCACGAATTAGAGTTTGCAGTGTCCTGGCAGATCCCAAGGTGATTGCTTGAGATACCTGTACTTGTTTGTAAGGCGCCTTGCGTGGTTGTGAAGCGGCATAAATAATAAATGATAATAATTCTACAAACAGTCGATGGTGGTTTCAGTGCTGGAGCTGAGCTGGAGCAGCGGCGAAAGAAAAAGGTAAAAAAAAAAGCTTCCTTCAATGCACAAACATTGCAGCCAAAGGAAAGGTATAATTGCGGGGGGATGACCATTTAAAGGAACTTCACTGGTTATGATAAATATACCTGAAATGGAAGAGCATCTAGGAGCCAGTGACTGTATTCTCCTTAGACTAGAAATGCTGAGGAGGGTCTGCAGAAAGGGCAGCAACAAAACACGCTGGCCTTTTGCAGAGCCGACTTTAGAGGAATGCAAAATGAGTTAAAGAAAACTGGCCGGGATTCAGTGCTGCCTGGGAAATCCACAGTAGGGGAGTAGAAGGTATTTAAGATACAGTTGGGAAGGCTGCTCTCAAAATTCATTCCAGTAAAATCAAAAGAGTTGAAAGGGCTGATATAAACCAGCATGGTTAAGCAGGGAGATAAAGAGACCAAGAAAGGGCACTGATGAAATAATACAGTGAAACCAGGGAGGATGGAGGACTTGGAGACTTAGCCAAACAGGAACAAGCCAGAAGGAAGAGGAAATGGAGGGATAGAAAGCGACAGCATAACACGCATTGCAATTTTCAAACAGCAGTAGCCTTTGCTTCTCCCAGATGTAGCTGGGGGAAGAAACCCGATGAATATCGAAGGGGAAGGAAGAAGACAGCCACGGTCTAGGGGGAGCATGGGGGACTTGTGTCAGGGATGAGGAGCTTGGTGAGCTTGTATCAGAGATGAGGAAAATGGAGATATTTGAGATATGGAGGAAGGAGTATTTTTGCTGCGCTTGAGGAACTTACATCAGTCATAAGAAAACATTATTTTATGCTTTTATGAGTTAAAAGAGCCTCCATTTTAAGAGAGGATGGCCGGAAAGATCTGCCTAAGTTGAGGATCTATTTTTAACAGCCGCTAGAGAAGGTGAATAAATGCACAGAACCAGGTCAGATTATTTACCCATGGGCAGGAAGTCACTGAGCCTTTACTTGGCATTTTCAAATGCTTGTCAGATTTGGGGCGGATTCATTTGGGTGAGACAGTGGGGATCACAGTGGAGTTAAGAGCCAGATCGGGAGGCTGTAAGACCAATAAATGTAATGTCTCTTTTGGGAAGTTCCTGGAAATCATCTCAAAGCATGCAGTGGGAGAACACCTGGGGCAGCATGGCTCTGTGGACCTGGAGCGGCCTGGACGAGGCATTGGGAGGTCAGGCTTCACTAATCTGCTGGTGCTCTCAGAGGATCTAACTGCCATGGTAGATAAGGTGCGTGTAGTGAATGGAGTAAACTTACATTTTCAGCAAGTATGTGACCAGGGTCCACATCAGCAATTAATGGAGGGGATTTAGGAGTCTTGGAGCAGGATTTAAGTATGAGGCGGGATAGAAATTTGGCTTAAGAGCAAGAGGCAGAAATGAGCCATTCTGGGAAACTCTTCCAGTTGGAAGGAGGTTGAAAGTGCCGTATCCCAGAGGTCAGTTTAATGGCCTCTGTTGTTTATAATCTATATTAACGATTTTCATGGAGGGTACTGAAAGCAAGGGGCCAGCTCCATCCCCACGGTGACTCCCACGATGTTGATGTTTCAGCAATGCTAAATCTAGATTAAGAGCTCAAAGGTCTTACAGTCAAACTAAATAATGGGCTGAATTAGTAAAGAGAAGGCATTATGGAGAGGGTGTGAGACCTCTCTTGTACCCCATATGGATTACTGTGCGCAGTGCTAACAATACTGTCCCACAAGATGGAGATTTCTGTCTCAGGAAGGTGTCAACGTAGGCATGAAAGAAGAGGCCAATATCTGGAGAAAGGGTGAGTGAAGCAATCCTGATACAGTGAGAATCTTTCTTTTTTCTTCTGTACCTCCTGTCAAAATTGAAACCTGACTTACAAACATTTGGTAAAGATTTCTCCACCTCCCCCTATTATGTCCAGCTGCATGGACTCAGGAAATCTGGGTGAAGATCAGCCCACAGACATTGAAACTTTTGGGGTTCACCTGTTAGCAGTTTGAAGATCTGTGCTTTGAGGCAAGATTAAGGGAGTTGGTTTCCTTCTGACTGATAAAGAGATATCTAGGTGGCATTTAGAATAGGAGTAAAAATTGAGGCCATTGTGTAGGCTTCTGGTGCAGACAAAATTAGGAACAACTGACCTATAACTTTCTGTATGACCATATTCTTCTAATGCCTTGCCTTAAAGTTGGACACTGGAAGAAGATACAGAGAATACATGCTCTTTGAACAACATTCAAATCAGAGGTCTGTCCCTGTATAATGAGGGAAGACTGCCAATTAGGTGGTGGTGGGCTCATTTCCATTGTCTGGGGATCATGGTTGACAAGTCACCACCAGCTAATGGGAACTGCTCACATACATTAATGTATACATTGGCATTGCCAGGTTCAGCAAGCACGGTGAAATTCTTAATATATACATTCCTCTTTGCCTCTCTCCTATTCCTGACTCCGGTTCAGCTCGCCACAAAACTTTCAAGGATTGGATGTTCCTTGTTTCTATTAACAGCATATCCTTGGATCCCGTTTCCTTCAGTGGGATATTTGATTACGTTGTCCTCCACAGACATCTCCGATGGACACTTAACCATCATCCACTCATCACATGCACAGTCCAGTTTGAGCTGGGAATGATCATTTATGCCATCTGCAATTAATCGTATCTTACAGGGTTACCACCAATGAAACTTATATTAACATATGTACTTCATTCTTGCCCTGGAGTTTAAGAAAAACCTGAAGGACAATTTCCTTGGTGCAAATGATGAGAGTTTGCCACAAGAATAAGTCATCGCCTTGTTCCTGCCCCCATTCTTGCAATGAAATTAGTAGTGTTTTTTCTGAGAAAATACTTCTTGAAGAGCTGGTCCAGAAAAAATCCCCCATGAAGTGCTATTGATGGATGACAGACAGACATGGATATTTTTTATTTATCCAGTATTCTGAAGTGTCTTGACAATATTTGGTATTTATCCAGCGTTCTGCCTGTGTCTTGGCCGACACAAAGCAAGGCAGGTCCTCACTGGCAATCAGAAGTAAGACAGGACACAAATACATAAATAAAACAAATACATGGGTAGAATAGGAGAATGAAGGCCAGGGTCCCAACACGATTGTGCGAGTCATTAAGTAGTTCTGCATGGCTAGTGATAAATAGACATACGCATCAATACGTCTGAGGCCTTTTCTGAACAGAACTTGTTACAGTTCTCCTGACACTAATTCACGTGGTGCATTTCTGTCCAGCAGAGGATGGTGATTTTGGTGCATGAGGACTTGACACAAGTTATGCTGAGTTCACGTGTGAAAACAGCACGGTTTCAACCTGGTCCAGTTTGTGAACCTACTCAGAGTAGGAGGAAGTTTTAGGTGCTGGGATGCCCAAACTTGACCTGGAAGAGTTACCAGTTCCCTGCCCCTTTTCATATTTGGCTTCCCTGACCCAAGTTTCATTCCCACAACAGTTTCTGCTGTAACCACCTTTTTTATCTTACACCTGTGAGGAGAGGGTGCTTCCTCTGAGAGGACACTTCTGTGTCTATAGGATGATAAAAGGGTCAGTTCATCCACCTTTTTCAGTCTTGATGGATCATGAATATAGCTGTGGAAGGAGAAGTGGCCACACGCTATTCCAAGCCAGAGTGGCTAAATGAGGACCAGCTGCTAGTCCCATCAGGACAGCATAATCCTTCATACCATTCTCCCCCTTTCCAGTCCTCCCTCTATAATTTGCAGCCTAATAACTATCACTGAAATAACGAAACCACGGTAATTTTAGACCATCGCACTGCAGATGGAAGAGGAGATTTCTCACGTTTCTCCTCCTTTGGGGGTTTTCTTCAGTGAGAGAGGTTGGTTGAAAGATGAAGGGGACTGGAGTTTATGGATGATGCGTAGAGGGGGAAAAGCCAAGGAAACCTCAGACAGAGACAGTGGAGGAAAGGGCCCATCTGGAACATGAGAAAAACATGAGTCCGAGAGATCAGCTCATCAAGGCAGAGAAAAGAGCTCATCTCCGTGTGAAAGAAGGGGAAGGGAGGGAGAGAGATGGAAATTGTGCAAATCAGAGAGAAATATTCTAACAAAATCATAATGGGAGCCTGAGATCTGTCTTTCAGCACCTCCTGGTTTCAGCTCTCCATATGGCTCTGCTTCTGGAACTTGCTTGTTCCATGAGCTTGGCTGGATCAGCTATTCCTTTAATAATAGCCAGAGCAAGCCCTCTGCAGGAGAATGGGCAGGCGTGGAGAGAAGTGGGGGAACAAGTAACCAGCAGCCAGGAGTCGAAAATATAGGAAAACCTATATTTAGTGAGCCTGGCAACTTTAGTGAGCCTGGCAAGAATCAGATGCATCTCTCGAGCACCTGGAAGGTTGGCCGGGAAGCATGGAACAGCAGGCTGTCTCACCCCCGTGTTGCTACATCCTGCTTCAAGCCAGGACAAAAAGTCTGCAACCAAAAAAAATATTATTAAAGTATTTTGGCACTTTGCCATCCGAGAAGAACCAGGAAGAGTTTGACTTTCAGGATCTTCAGGATCATTGGAGTTTTGACCAGTCTTTGGTGATGGTTGTTATTCTCTTGTGAGCAAGTCCTATTCCTACTTATATGTGTGGGATGAACAAAGCTGCCTTCTAGCCACCCCACAGACGATTTGCTGGTTAGACTCGTAACTCTTCCCCCTGGCTCTTCCTACCTGATTTTCCACCATGTATTTGAATGCTCCAACGTGTCCTCTGCAGCATGGATATCCCATGATCTGCCATAGGTTTCTCTGAGAAGCTGTGGTGAAGCTACATGATGAGCTGTCTTGTGCTTTGCAATGGTGACAAACTGAGACTGGGAGGTTGCCAAGGATCCCAGTGATGGCAAAAGCACTCTAGATCTGTGTAGACCCTCAGGCAATGAACTCATAGATTAAAGCAGCCAAATTACAACAACAATAATAATGATTATTACTATCATAAACTATGCCTTTCATTTGAAAGGGGAAACTAGAAAAATGTGGCTTCAGTGTAACTGGTGTGCCAATGTCTGCCTGAGACTATAGATAGCCGGGGGTCATAGCTCTGAGAGAGAGGAAGAAGTACCCCATGCATCTCAGTAGCAGGGTTAATGGCAAGATCCACTGCTCTGCGAGTGGGGTGGGGCTGCCAACACTATCCTAGCAGTGAACAACTTAAGTGGCAGAAGAGTGCAGTGGATCCATCTCACCCACTCAAGGAGATATGCCGTAGTGGCAGGGGCAAGCACTTTGAAGGCCCCATCTGTCCTTCCCACCCTTAGCATCTTGCAGTGGAGATATTCCATGTTTCAGCCCTTTTGGGCGTTGATAGTAGGTTCTCTGTCACAAGGCTGGGACCCTGGCATGATGTGGCTTCTTGATGCAGAGACAAAAGAGTTGTCTTTTGCTGCTCCTAGTCCCTGTATTGCTCCTAACTTGGGCTGGACACGAAAGACCACATGCAGTAAGGAGCTCAGGGGGTGCCCATTGTCTCATGTCGCCCCACATAGCCTCTCTCCAGGCTTGAGTGAAGAAGACATGATGGGAGCATCTGTAGAAACAAAAAGTCATCTGATGGTAAGAGAGAAGTCTCAGGCTATGTTATCCATAGCCTGTCTTTTCTCCTGAAGAGACCAAACATCATGAACTCTGCTGTGGCCTAAGACCACTTCAGTGTTGCATAGAAAAGACCGATGGGAGTTTGCCTATTGTTGGTGCCTGTGACAGTCTCCGTCCCCTTACAGACAAAAAGGAACATTTTTCCTGGTAAATTTATTGGGGCATTCCTAGACTCATGGGGATGCCCGCTACAGAGTGTCGTCCAGTCTGCCTCTCTTTGGAAAGCATCCTTCAGGCCAGGATTACATGGGGCTGCCAGAATCAGGAGCAGAGACAACTGAAGCAATGCACCTTTTGGGGGGCTGCATGTAGGGAGGTAGATACTATAAAGGCATGCAGCAACTCTTTGCCAGCAGGTAATGATATCAGTGTCCCTGCAGGACACACGGATGGTCCCAAAGCTTTGAGCCGCTGCACAGAGCAGCCTCCTGGTTGTTCCCAGCTTTATCAGGATTATCCATCTCAGAAATAGGATGCCGTTAAGTGTCTGATTACTGGATTGGTAAAGCACTAAGTCTGAAATCTGACTACTGCGTGAACCCGAGGGGATCCTCTCTCCCTCCCCCTTCCTCCATGAACACCACCAAAGGGAAAAAAGTCACAAGTGGAATCTGACTGTAGCAGTGCTTTCCAATCCAGTGCAAACTGGCTGGAAAAATCAAAACAACCTGCAAAGTTCCTGCAAAGTACAATGATATCTCTTTAAAATCTCCCTTTTTGGGAGGGTTGAACTGAATGGCAATTGCAGCTGATGTAAAACAAACCATTAGTCCTTCTCTCTCCTCTCCGAGCCCCCTCCCAGCAGACACACGAGTCTGAGGGAGGCAGACACTCTCTGAAGACTATTTTCCTCCCTTCAAATAAATTCACTTTCAAATAATGTGTAATTAAATGTGTGGTATTGAATTAATGTTTTATTCTGAGTGCTTTGGCAGCAGGGGACCTAGGGGCCTGGCTGGTGGAAGGAAAACACATTCACCAGAAAAGCTCCTTTCCCCTCTCTTATTTCCTTTTCCTCCCACCCCTGCCAAGAATCCCAGTCTGCACTTCCAAGAGCCGCTAGAGCTCACCAGGGAGTCTGGGAGTGGCTACCACTCCTCATTAGGTCTCATTTATGATAGCTCCCAGACTCCGGGCTGTAGTGAGGGCTGTAGAGGCCAGGACCTGCCTTGTCCTGGCTTTGACCTCCAACCCCAGCAGGACTTAGCCTTCTTGTACAAGCCACTTTCTAGTGTGAAAGGGCCTTTGGTACATACTTAGAAGATGCTCTAGGCTCCAGCTACTGAAGTGGAGGGTCATGAGTTGAGGAAGTGTGTGGGGCAACGTGGGGAGAGAGCTCTCTCAGGGGGCAGGTTTTGCGGTCTGCTTTGAGCAGGAAGCTTTTTTTGTGGGGATGCAAAGATGGATGGGAATCTTTGCCATTTTTATGTCTTCTGGCTGGAGTGCTGACAAGACTCAGGTCAGGGCATGAGTGCTTTTGCAGTTTCCCTGGGCTTGAGATGTTTTTAGTTAACAGGAGCTGAAGAGGAGAAGGATGCTGTAGCAGCTGCAGCAAGAGTGGGTGAAGGGATAAGGCAGAGCCTAGGGCAAAACTAGGAGATGAGATCTGCAAGCGGAGCACTGTATGTCCATTTTAAGAACCAAGGGGTGTTTTGAACTGGACTTTGGCATGGTTGTGAAGCTAGCAGAAGCATTTGTGCATTGTGACCTGGCCTTGGTGCTTTGTATAGGTAAGCAAAGCAGACAGGTTACAGGAGCGGAAACTCTGGGGTAGCCCAGAGAAAGGAGTGGCTCTAGATACGGCATGCAAAGAGGGTGGTACAAAGATTTCTTCAGCAGTCATGTCCCTGGGTTCTGGGACAGCTGCTGGTAACTAGAGGCTTTGCAATGTGAAGAGTGAGGTTTCTTTTTAGGGAAGGAAGAGGGTGGGAAAGCAAGCCAGGGTGAAAGGCAGGAAGCTGGCATTCAAAGCCACCAGAACCAGGAGGGGCAGACATAGCCAAGCTGGACTTTCACTTGAAGCCCTACATGTTCTCCCTGGAAAGGAAGTTTTATCCACTGACTTCTGAGCATAGTCGAGGCAGGTCATGCTTACAGATATGGGGTGTAATATCTGCATATTACGGATTCTATTTCTGAATGAATATCTATCATTAATACAGATCCTAATTCAGCCATTAGAAAAGATACCAGTGGGATATCTGAACTCCGGTAGAAGGAATTCTGCTGAGTTACAAGTATGGTGAGGAGGCAAGTTCCCACTTCTTAAATGATGGGAAGTCTAATGTTGTGCACACACCCGAAAGCATGCCAAGGCCAGAGGCCTCCATTATTTATTTCTACAATCACTGATCAAAATCCACTGTAGTTGATCTACAGTTTAATGCAGTCTCTGTTTTTCTGGAGCTCCCTAGGCAGGCAAAGCATCTGCAGCACACTGCAAACCATTACAAATGACAGCTGAGAATCTGCATAGCACCAAACAACCCGGAGACTTTGTTTGCTCCCTTCCAGGCAATCATTACCTGACATTGGCTAGTCACATTTCTAGCATCTATTGCACTGAAATAGATAGCTGAAGAATTGGGATTTTTTCCCTCCGTATATATGTATAATTTAAGTTACAGTTTTAACTTCTGTTTTAAAATGTGGGTCTGGAAAAATGTAACCCAAGATGAACAGAAATGTTATTCTCTATTTTTTAGAATTCTATAGCATTTCATTCTATATTCAGTGAAAGTGGGAGATTGTGTTGTCCTGGATCTAAACTCCACGCATTGCTCTGGCTTACTCTCTGGATATCAGTGACGGTGTTGGTTTTAAATATGGTATAGCCTGGAAATCTTGAGAGCGCTTGTCTTCCCTACTTTGTTCATTTCAGTTGTAACTAGTGGTTTATCCCCAGCCCAACCCCACTCCACACACAAAAACTTCTAGGTTGAATTAAACTGGCCGCATCAACATGAAACACTGACTGTGCAGTTGTTACTGAGCAGTCATGGAGTACTTGCATAACCAAGTACTAAATGACTGTGCTGTAACTGGTGCTACTGTGCAGTAGCATCCCCACACAGCCTCCAGGTGAAGCTGACTGTGCAGTAGCTTGTTATTACTGTGCAGTAGCGTCACGTCATGGTTTGCGCCCCACAACGCTACTGCGCAGTTCTAAGTAGCCACTGCGCAATAGTAGTAAGCTACTGCACAGTAAGTGTAAATGCAGCCACTTTGCTTTAAGCTGGAGCTAACTTTCTGAACTGTGCTTTAAACTGGTGCTAACTTTTTGATCTCATTTGCTCCAGAGTCTGATTTCCTTGAACTTTATATTATGCCATCAAGTGACTCATTTCATAGATTTCATAGATTTCATAGACATTAGGGCTGGAAGGGACCTCAGAAGATCATCGAGTCCAGCCCCCCACCCTAGGGGCAGGAAGTCAGCTGGGGTCATAGGATCCCAGCAAGATAAGCATCCAATTTGCTCTTGAAGGTGTTCAATGTAGGTGCTTGAACCACCTCCGACAGCAGGCTGTTCCAGACCCTGGGGGCTCGGACAGTAAAGAAATTCTTCCTTATGTCCGGCCTGAAATCTGGCATTGTTGGTATAAACTTAACATGGTGCAATAGCATACAAGACGATAATAGAAAGCCTTGAAAGTGAAGTCAAGCAGCTTACGTCTGATGCGGTGGGGAAAATGGAGGAGTGCAAAAAGAGGAGTGACCTGGAAAATCATTTTTACAGCAGCCTTTTAAATGGATATAAACATAGCAAGGTTGTCAAGGCCAGAGAAAAGGATGTTGCAGTAATAGAGATGCAAAGATAGATAGACTGGTTGAGAGATTTAGCCTTGTGGATGGACAGGAGATGTTGAACAGAAAGAATCAGCAAGAGCTAAACATAGACTAGATATGAGGATGTAGAAGTGGGGCTAAGTGATAGGATGGATGGTGGTTTTGTCTGTAGCGACTAAAACGAGAGGGAGGCAGAGGAATCTCGATGCATGCAGGTTGTAGAGCCCAGACAGCCTAGCCAAGGGTGACTTCCAGCCTCATTTTATGGGGTCAAGAGGATTATAGACAACCCCACCAGTTGTGGTTGTTTGGAAAGGAAGCAGTGAACCCACTGATATGCTCAAAGTAATGATGAATGATGACCGAGTCGTGGCAAGACATCTTGCAGTGACTCATGTTTGAAGTAGTGATGAATACTGAAATGCTATTTAGATAAACATTAATGCAGGGTCTTAGCAAAACATAATAGTGTGAGCAAAGAGAATCATATTTAGTCCTCTTCCAGAGGCAATCTGGGGCCAGCTATCTGAAATACCACCAGGAGAAGAATGCAGCCTTGTTATCATCGAGTAGAAGAGCAGCCTGCTTGTTTCTCCATTTTAGACAACTTAGGTCTGATTCTCCTCCTTTTGCACCAGTTTTTACTTTAAACCAATTTACCCCATTGACCTCTAATAAAATTACATTGATTTACAGAACAGTGGAGTGGAGAATTGGACTCTGTACAGTAAGCAAATAAATTAACTCTACTCATTAAGCGACAAGCCTGACTTAAAACAGTAATTTATCCCACTATCAGCTGCAAGCATTTTCAGTCTGGTTCTACCTGATCCACAAGCTTTGGTCAAGCTCAGGTATACATAGTTTCATAGTTGATAGGGTCAGAAGGGACCTGAGCAGATCATCAAGTCTGACCCCTGCCATGGCAGGAAAGAGTACTGGGGTCAAACGACCCCAGCAAGGTGTTCATCTAATCTCCTTTTAAAGACCTCCAGGGTAGGGGCCAGCACCACTTCTCTTGGAAGTTGGTTCCAGATCCTAGCCGCCCTGACCGTGAAGTCGCGCCTCCTGATATCTAGCCTAAATCTACCCTCTGTCAGCTTGCGACCATTATTCCTGGTCACTCCTGGGAGTGCTCGGGGGAACAGGGACTTCCCCAATGCCTGCTGGTCCCCTCTGACTAGTTTGTAACAGGCCACTAGATCCCCCCTCAGCCTTCTCTTGTGGAGGCTGAACAGGTTCAGGTCCTGTAGCCTCTCCTTGTAGGGTCTGCCCTGCTGCCCCCTGATCATGGGTGCCTCCTCTGGACCCTCTCGATGCTGGCCACATCCCTCCTGAAGTGCGGCACCCAGAACTGGACGCAGTACTCCAGCTGCGGCCTGACCAGTGCCGCATAGAGGGGGAGGATCACCTCCTTGGACCCGCTCGAGATGCATCTGTGGATGCATGACAAGGTGAGATGCATCTGTGGATGCATGACATGATGACTCCAAGATCCTTTTCTGTCTCTGCAATGACGAGAAGGGAGTTCCCCAGCCTGTAGGTATGGTGCTGGCTCTTCCTGCCCAGGTGCAGCACTTTGCACTTGTCAGTGTTGAATCCCATCCTGTTCTCATCTGCCCACCCCTGTAACCCGTCTAGGTCTGATTGCAGCCTATTCCTCCCTTCTAGCGTGCCCACGTCCCCCCACATCTTAGTGTCATCAGCAAATTTGAACAGGGTGCTTTTTACCCACTCGTCCAAGTCACTGATGAAGATGTTGAACAGCGCAGGCCCGAGGACTGAGCCCTGGGGACCCCACTGCCCACATCCCTGCAGGTCAAATAAGACCCATTTACCACCACTCTCTGGGTGCGGCCCTCCAGCCAGTTAGTGACCCAGGGTACAGGGTAGGTCACTCGTTAATACAGTTCATAGACATGTGAACGGCAATTGACTGTACAACTGAAGTATGCTCACATGGTTACTTACATGTTAATGATCCAAGTTATAGTGTAAATTCCTTATTTATTTGATTTTAACACTCCTGGGATGTGCAAGTTGCACAGGACATACTCTAAAGAATTATCTTAACATTTATTCATGGAAGAAATTAGTGAATAACTTTGAATAATGAATACATATGAGAACTCTGCTACCTTTTTGTGGACAACTTGTGAACAGAGAAAAGATAAAATTAATGGAATATATTATTTGTCACATCATTTACTCACTCAACCCTACTGAAAACTGGCACCCGTTATTATTATTTATACAGCACTCTTAATGTAAATAAGACTTTACTAGTGCATAAAAGACGAGGCCACTGCCACAAAGAGGCTGTGATTGAATAAAGGAGACTGTTACACTAGAGGTAGGTACATAAAAGATATCAGCTTTAAAGGTGGATTTTAAAGAATGATAAGAATGGAAATTAGGAGGTGGTTTCAAGGGAAAAGAAGCTGACTAGAACAATGAAGCAAGGAGGTTACAGTAATACTGGGACAAGTTTGGAATATGAGGAAAAAGAGGATGAGCCCAACAGGAAGGAAAAGAAGGAACCAGTTGGGCATCTCCATGCCAGGAGAGGAAGACAATGGTGTAACATGGGGAGGGGGCAAGAAGAAAAGAGTGTGTGTGGGGGGGAGGGGGGACAAATTTCCATAAATTTGTTCTGCATTTCCCTAAAGGAGCTCCCTGTTATCCAGGAAATAGGAGTAATGGGATACAAAACTGAAATAAAATACATGTGACCAAACAGGCCACTTTTCATGAGAGTCAGAAAAAGACAATGCAAGCGATGCACAGATCAAATCACAGTTCTAATTCTGGGTGGAATAAATGGTCCAGACCAGAAACCTGGAACTGGTCTTCTGAGCTCTTCTAGGTTTTGAGGCTTAATTCTGGCACCAATCTACTTTCTGCCTATGATTTTGTCTCCCCACCAACCTCCTGTCCATGGAATGCATGCAGCAGAGTATCCAAGCACCTTACAAGATGCCTCCAACCTCCTAAAATATTGTCCGGTCCTTGGCTTGATGGACATTGGCTGAGGTGGAGCTTGATAGGGCTGTGCAAAGCTTTTGTCCCTGATTTGATTCAGTAGAGATTCAGCCTGATTCGGTGGCCAAATCTCCAAATCCAAATCGAATTGGAGGACCCTTTAATCTCTCTGAATAGAATTGGAACCCCCAAATTGATTTGGAAAGATTCGGAGATTTGGACATAGACACAGCTTTAAATGTTTTTTCTACATATCCCTAGGTAGCAGGGGCTTGTGAATGCTGCAATTCTGGGGCACATGGAGCATCCCACAAGAGCACGGGAGGCTCCCCAGTGCACTTGGCAGCAGACCCAGAAGTGGACCAGAAGCACTTCCGGTCCACTTTCAGGTCCTCCAGGGAGCACGCAAGCCTCCCCCCCACCCTTGGTAACTGGAGCCTCCTGGGTCTGGAGGGCACCCAGGGTCCCCCCAAGTCTGATTACCAAGCCAGGGGAGTGTGGGTGTTCCCCCCGGCATGCTCCCTAGCAGAAGTGGAAGTGGACCATAAATAGTACTTCCGGTCCACTTCTGGGTTCACTGCCAAGCACATGCCCCCCCACACTCCTGTAGGATGCTCCATCCACCCCAGCATCGCAGCAATCACAACCCATGTCTGCTACCTCAAGGTATTTAGAAGAAACTTTTAAAGCTGTGTCTATGTCCAAATCACTGATTCTTCCAATCAGCATTTAATCTTCAGATTTGGATTCAGCTGAATTGAATCAGGGACAGTGATCTAAATCAACAAATTGAACCACTGTTCCTGTCTGAGGCTGAATCCTAATCGAATAGGGCCCACTTTGCACACCCCTAGTGCATGAAGATGTAAAGTATCCAGAAATCAAGACAGGGAATTGAAAGCTTGACAAGTTTCCAGTTGACCCTCAGATGAGCAATTGTTGCAGTTGTTATAAAAAGGTATTCCCCTTCTCCCGCACACCGTGGACTGATATTTCTACAAACTCTGTTTATGATCTGAAGGTCAAGCTGTTTTTATTTCTTCCCCAACCTTGTCACCAAGGTAGAGATTCTGCAATCTGAGTTTAACAAATATGTAGGGGCTGTTGAATCTTCCTTGATTTATTGTATCCCTCTTCTAAGGGTCAGTGCAGATGTGGCCACTTAGGTGATGCTGGGCTGATGCATGAGGAAGAGTTGAGCTGCTCATGCACCAGTAGCTACACTGGTTCAGAATGATTAACAAGGATAAAATGCATTAGCATCAGGGAAAGATGTAGATGGGGCTTGGGGGATGCCTGGGAATGGAGGAGGATTAATCGGGTGCCAGTTTCAGCAGCCCCTTTTCTGAACAAATGTACTTTAAGGGTAGACTGAATTAACTATCTTGCAAAGAGTTTAGTGATGATTAAAGAAGGTCCTAGTGTCATCTTCAGCAATCCTTCACAGTCAAGGATGACTGGCTTCCCTGATCATCCCATCTGTGTGTCCAAAGATGGCTGATGAGGCTTATTTGGAATTGACAGCTCAGACATGCATTTCCATGTAAGGTGAATGGTGCTGGAGTCCTGATTTGAACCATGACACACTGTTTCTGCTGCTCCCACTTTTCCATCTCCTGTTGTTGTCATGAGGTTTCAAAGTACTGAGATCCCTGCAGCGTATTCTTCCTCCATTCAGGGCAGTCCTGGGTAATAGGCTCCCATGAGTTGACATCAATATTGCATTGTTTAAGTTGGCCTTGAGGATGTCCCTGAAGTGCTTTCTCTGCCCTCCTCTGGAGCATAGACTTTGGCTGAACTGGAAGAATAAAACTTGTTTTGGGAATCTGGAGTTGAATATACAGATGATATGGCCAGCCCAACAGAGTTGATGTTGGGTGATCAGCACCTCAATACACATGGTGTTTGCTTGCAAGAGGATGCTAATGTTGGTGCATCTATCTTCCCACTGGATTCGAAGGAAGTTCCACAGGCGGCATTGATGGCACTTCTCCAACAACTTTAGATTTCTCCTGTACATTGTCTATGTCTCAGCTCCATAAAGCAAGGTGAGGATCACGACTGCTTGATAAACCATGAGCTTGGTTTTGGATCTGATGTTGCAGTCTTCTAAGACCTGTTTCATCAGGTGTCCAAAGGCTGCACCTGCACATTTGAGGTGAAGTTGGATTGTTTCATCAATGTCAGACTTCTGCAAGAGATGTTTTATGAGATGCAGGAAATATTTAAATTCTCCAGAGTCTCACTGTGGATCTGGATTACTGGAGCTGGGGACTGTTCATTAGGAGCTTGTTAGTGGAGGACCTTAGTCTTCTGAATGTTAAGCGTCAGTCCAACTTTCTTGTATATCTTGGTAAAGACGTTGATGATTGCCTGAAGGTCTGCTTCTGAGTAAGCACACACTACAGCATCATCAGCATACTGGAGCTCAGTGATGGAGATCGGGGTAGTCCTGGTTTTGGCTTGGAGCTGGCTGAGGTTAAACAGCTTACCATCCATTCGGTAGTTTAGACCTCCTCTGGCTAGCTAGAGGCTCATTGGTGGTCAGATGTAGCATTATGGCAAGGAATATTCAGAAGTGTGTTGGAGCGAAGATGCAGCCTTCCTTAACTCCCATTTTAACCTGAAAGGGATCTGTGATAGATCCACCACTCAAAACCACCACTCACATATGATCATGGAGCAGCAGAGAATGGTCACAAATTTCAGTGGGCATCTGTACTTTGGAAGGATCCTCCAAAATACTTCTCATCTGGCAGAGTCAGAACCTTTCATGAGGTCAGAGAAGGCCATTTAAAGAGGGTTATGTTGTTCCTGGCATTTCTCCTGCAAGTTTTTAAGACCATTTCAGTTGTGCCTGTTGATGCCCTAAACCGACACTGAGATTCCAGGAAGTGCTCTCCAGTAAGCAAAACGAGACAGTTCAGTAGGGTTGTCACAATGATCTTTCCTGTGGTGGATAGCAAGGAGATCCTTCTGTAGTTTCCACAGTCAGACTTGTCTCTTTTCTTGAAGTTTGTCACAATCATGGCATCCCTGAGGTCATCTGGGATTTCCTTATCATTCCGAATCCTTAAGATGAAGGCATGAAGTTGTGATGGGTCAAGGGTTGGAGGGATTCTGAGATCATCTCTGGCTGGGTATTGCAGGATGGAGTTGATAACACTCATCAACAACAGAATCTCAGTTGAGAAGGTCTACAAAATGTTCCTTGCGATGGGCATTGATGGCTCTCCTTTCTTTGATCAGGTCTCCTCCATCCTCAGGTCTCAAGGTGGTTGGTCCCTGAGTGCTCAAACTGTAGATGGCTTTGGTGGCACTGAAGAAACCATGGATATTGTGGATGTCAGTGAGTTGTTGAAACTTCCACCACTTTTTCTTCATATCATGAGTCCTCTTTTGGAACTCTGCTTTGGCTTGTTGGAGATTCCATGTCTTTTGCTTGGAGTTGGTGTCACTCTTGGACCTCCCAGTCATTTTCATCAAACCAGTCTTGATATTTCCAGGTAGAGAATCCAAGTGTTTCTTCATAGATTCTGACAGTGACCTTGAGGTACCCCACATGCTGCTGGAATACTCCCACTGTTGTTGACTGGAATTCACCAGTGAGGCACTGGTAAAAGAGGTCTTGCCTTGCTTGGGTCCTTTAGTCCTTCAGTGTTAATCTTTCATCAGCATTGCTTCTGCTGCAGCTGTCATTTGGGAGCCAGTTTGAGTGACATAACCAAGCAGATGAGTCAAGGAAGATGATCAATCCAGCAATCATCAGCTCCTGGTATAGCTCAGGTAATGTGGACATCTTTGTGACCCTGGGTACAAGTGATGCCATTGATGCCATTGTTAATCAGGTGCCAATGCTGAGATCATGGGTTGTTTTTCTAGTGGAACAGGGTGTTGGTGATGGTGAGTCTGTGTTCCACACATTTGATCAAGAGGAGGATGCTATTGGAGCTGACCTTTCCTACTCCTTCCTTGCCATTGGTTCCATTCCAGATGTTAGAGTCCCTTCCAACTCTGGTGTTGAAATAACCAAGAAGATTAAATCTTCCTTGCTTTGCAATTACAAAAAGGACTTGGTCAAACTTGGTGTAGAATTCCTCCTCGGTGGTGTCAAGAGTCAGGGCACATACACTGATAACAGTGGCATATTGGACCATGTACAGAAAACATCTCAAGAGCTTGGAAAAGTACCACCAACTGTGCCTTCACAAGATACTTTGGATTAGCTTGGAGGATAGACGCACAAACATCAGTGTCTTGGCTGAAGCAAATTCCAACAGCATTGAGACTATGATCCTCCAAAACCAACTTCGCTGGACAGGTCATGTTGTTTGAATGCCTGACTCCCACCTTACAAAGGTAATCTTTTTCTCACAGCTGAAAGAAGGTCAGTGAAGTAGTGTAGGGAAAAGAAAGTGCTTCAAAGACACTCTGAAGGCAAACATGACTGTTATATGTTAGGGGCTGAACCTCTCAGCACCACAGAGACAGAGAAGGATCTTGGAGTCATGATTGACTCCAGGATGAATATGAGTCGCCAATGCGAGGAAGCAATAGGCATTCATCAACAGGGGCATCACTAACAGGTCCAGAGAGGTCTTGCTCCCCCTCTATGCAGCGCTGGTCAGGCCGCAGCTGGAGTACTGTGTCCAGTTCTGGGCACCGCACTTCGGGAGGGATGTGAAGAACCTGGAGAGGGTCCAGAGGAAGCCACTCGTATGGTTGGGGGCCTCTGTGGCCAGCCCTATGAGAAGAGGCTTAGGGACCTGAATCTCTTCAGTCTCCGCAAAAGGAGACTGAGGGGGGATCTTGTGGCTGCCTACAACCTTATCAAGGGCCACCAGCAGGGACTCGGGGAAAGTCTGTTCACCAGGGCCCCCCTTGAAGTCCCCAGGACCAATGGCCACAAGCTGAGGGAGGATAGGTTTAGGTTAGATATTAGAAAGAACTACTTCACTGTAAGGGTGGCCAGAGCCTGGAATAGGCTTCCCAGAGAGGTAGTGCTTTCACCTTCCCTGGAAATCTTCAAGAGAAGACTGGATAGGCACCTGGCTGGGGTCTTATGACCCCTGCCACCCCCAGTGCTCCTTCCTGCCCATGGCAGCGGGTCGGACTAGATGATCTGTCTAGGTCCCTTCTGACTCATTGATTCTATGTTTCTATGAAGAGGTGTAACATCAACATCAACACTTGGGAGACCCTCGTTCAGGACCGACCAAAATGGAGGAAGGCTCTTTGGGAGGGACCTCAATATTTTGAAACAGCTCATCAACAGGCAGGAGAGGGAAAGAGGAGCAGGTGAAAAGAACATCAGAATATCCAATGCAGCAACACAATGCATATCCCTCCTGAAAACATCTGTCCTCACTGTGACAAGACATGTGGATCTAGAATTGGGCTATGGAGCCACCTGTGGACTCACTATTAAGATCCTTGGAAGACAATCTTACTCATTCACAAGTGATCACCCATTATAATCATCATAGGCTCCCCACCTGTTTCAGATGGAGAGTCATGAGGCACTCATTAATTCTGATAGGGAACTCATTGGGTTGGTTTTTGAGTTTATTCTTAATGGCAAAACCAGCTCCATGAGGTCAGCATTTTCTTTCCTATTTACCCAGCCAGAAGCAGGCATAGCTGCCTTCACGTTCTTTGAGTTTCCCATCTCCCACACACTGGGTATCACTCAGTGCAGCCACATTGATGCTGCGTCACTTGAGTTCTCAGGCCGCAATTGAAGTACGGCACTCTGGGCATTCACTATTAGGGTTGTCTCTAGGGTCCTGATGTTCCAGGTCTTGAAAATGATGGTGCGTCTTCATTGGTATTTTCAACCGCAGTTAAGGTGATCCCACTTGAAGCAGTTATCCAGTCAAGAAGAAATACAAAATACTGTATTAGACAGGATATGTTTAGGGCACCTTTTCTAGCCCCCTCCCCATGTGGGGTGAGCAGAGTTGATCCTGAAGAGGGCTGTGCAGTCACAGTTACAGCTGCTGAATTGCACGGCTGTGCAGTCCAGGTGTTAGACAACTTTCTTGTAACTGCTGCCTTCATGGCAGTGTACAGCTAGGAGCTTCCAGAAGTCACAGTCCTGCTCCTGCTGCCATTAGCTCATCTCCAAAGGGCTTCAGGAATGTGCTGGAAAGGCTGTTTTCATGGAGAATGCCTGTGCATGATTTCTTTTATTGTGGAGAAATTGCTACACGTTGGCTCTTGACAGAATGGGACCTAGATCCAATAGAAAGGAGACCAAAACCACTGGGGATCTCATTCCAATGAAGCCTTCATCCACCTTCACAGCCATAGAGATTCTTATATCCTCGCCCACCTGTCCTGACATTGAGGACTTGCAGACCATAGCTGCGGCTGGGCAGGCTTATAGTGGTGACCTGTACTTTCCATTTCACAGCACTGTCAAAGGATATATGTGGCTTTTCAGGAAGGAAACCATTGCCATCTTCTGCCCTCACCACATCCTGAGGGTGCTGCCGCTGCTTGGTCCACAACTGCTTACTCGTCAGAATTGCCCCTACTTATTTCGCAGCTAACCTTCCCCGAAGGTCACTCCGCTACCCGCCACCTGCAGACACGCTGGGTAGCAGCACAGCTCTGCCCCACAAAACCCCACTGACTCTTCTGTCTTGAGTCTCCGGTGGAAGTGGGAGCTGTTGCACTGTGGCAGTAGTTTGTTGCTGGGAATGAAAAAACCCAGCATGACTCTTAAATCAAGAAATATGAGATCTAAGGCTTCCTCCTTTTTGCAGCGAGATCCAGGTGCTGTCTGGAATAATAATGGGATAAAGGTAAAAGTATTTTCTACAAGCCAAGTCTCTGAAGCCAAAGATAAGAACGGGGGACCTTTCCCTCACTCTCTTTCTTATTGTCTCTCAATCATGTAGCAAAATAGCAATTATGGATGAGAATTATGAAACGTTACGATGACTACAACTATTTAGGGCTCTGTGTTTGTGTCTCTCTTTTTAAGTACAGCCTGGCCTTGAATGAATTCCCCTAGTACCGTTAAGTGTGGTTATTTTCCTGTCAGGCCTTATTGTGGTTTCTACCCAGACTCCTATTGCGGATCATTTTGTTAGCTTTCTTTTGTACGTTAGCAGTGTACGGAGGAGGGAAGAAAAAACAAAACAGAGAGTGGGGCTTATGGGAAGACAGTTAGCATACACCTTGTCAGCAAGGCTGACCGCAGCCCAGCTGAGACAGATAAACAGACTTAGCATCTGACGCCTGCCTGGAACAAACAAGCAGCAGCTGTTTATCAGGCAGCCCTCAGCCTTCGCCAAAGGAGGGAAATAGCTTTATGCAGATGAATCTCCCACGTGCCCTTGCAACAGAGTGTCTTTGGTGGCCACTCCAGCAGCCTTCTGAGTCGCAAGTGCCAGCAAACACCGGACAAGTGACACGCCGCTCAAAGTTCCCCGAATAGAAGGGCCCGTCGTGCGGCTCCTTTATGTCTATGCCATTGCTGTATTTTTGAAACCCATGCTTCTGCATAATGAAGAAACAGCCGTGAACCCGTTAGGTTCGGAAGCATTTGATGTGAACCTCCTCATCTCCATACCGTGCCGTTTGAAAAAGTGTTTGTTATTACTTATTCCATCTGGGTCTCAAGCATCATTATGCCGAATTTTCCACGGCCGTTCTGTAATAAGGACAGATACGATTAGCAAAAACTCCCCTCCTGATCCTCGTAAAAAGTGAACAGCATTTCCGAAGCGCAAAAATGAGCCTCCATTAACTTATTATGTTTTATATAACTGTCCAATTTTACCTTAAATCCTTTAATAATACTTGATTCCACCACCACCTCAGCGGGACATCTCCTCCATCTATTCATCACTCTGCACATAATATCTCCTCAAATTCTTCTTCGATGTAGCTCCCCTCTGATCTGAAACTTCCCGCATATTCCTTAATGGAGATCTGTTCATGGACCTCGTGTAGATTATATAGCTACAATTTCTTGGGCAGTTTAAGTTACTGAGTCAGAATTTCTAACTCCAGATCCTGAATTCAAACTATGTAAGTGCTGTATGGTGGTAAACTTCACACCTAGTGTTTCTTGAACTTAAAGGGACACAATCCCAAGGTGAACCTTTCCAGCTATCCAGGAGTTCATAATCACCTCCTAGAGAAGCCTTGGTCAGCTGTGCATTCCAGGCAAGACCCAGGGAATTTAGAAATCGAGCTTAGATTAATTTCCAATCACATCACCTCTACTTACACTTCAGGGAAGATGATTTAATCTCGGACACCACCAGTCTCTGCTCGCTTGCGAGTCCCTGCACTCCATGAAGCATCTATATTGCCCGGCATTGTACACTTTCCAATTTAATTTTATCTCATGTCAAAGAGGGGTGACCAGACCTGGATGTAGCACTTCAAATGGGATGTTATAGTTAAACAGTGATAGTGGAGTATCCTCAGACTTCTCTTGAGATGAGACAGTTCCCATTGTGTCCTCTTACTGCTACTGAACAGCAGAATGTGATTGGGTTTGTCACTACACCTAAATCATGAGCACCAAGATACTACAGTGCTGGGTGCGACAGAAATACCCATCTACACAGAGAGAACATCTTCTCTTCTCCTGTATTAATTAATCCAGTGTTGTTTTAACTGTTCTTGGGGAAAGTGTAATCCTTGCTCAAGTGCATCCTTTATACTTGGACGTGTGATAATTCAGATTCTACTAGGCACCCCCAAAAGCTTTAAAACATAGCCAGATGGGGAAAAGAAAACCCATACATATGAGTTGCTGTCCTGAATGATCTTCTCTGATATCACCTCAAAGTCATTCAGGATGTTGCTACCATCCTGTGCCTTAATGCGACTAATAACATTAATATTGGTAACTAACAGTTTTCTGCCTATTGAACAATTAATGGAAAGGTCAATGAGAATTCTCTGCAGAGGTATTGTTCATTACAAGGCCCATTGCTTATGCAATCTTGCAGTATCACTCTTCCCAAACAAGCAAGAGGGCTGGAAATGGCAGCTTCTAAACATGCCCATGAACTTTTAATTAGCAGGCATAATTGTAGGAAAGCCATTAAGACATTACTCTTCCAGCCCATTGCTTCTTTGATGAGTTGAGTGGTGCCTACATTGTCGTGGGGTTTCTTCTTTCCCCTGATGAAGCAAGTGTATGCTAAATGAAGGCTGGGTGACACTACTTGCAGTGTGGGCACTTGTTAGCAACACTGATGTTAGTGATGCTTCAGATGACTCATCTACTTAGAAGTCCTCTTACAATCTGTCTTGACCTTCTTGAAAGCGAGACATAGTTAAATCTGTTAATCTGAAGCCAAGTAGAGGACAAGGTAGATCTGCACCTTATAGGCTAGCCAGAGTATCTATCTATCTATCTATCTGTCTGTCTATCTATCTATCTATCTATGGCACAAGCTTTTGTGAGCAATGGCTCATTTCATCACATATTGTGAAAGGACTTGCAGAAAGCAGTGTATAAGAAGGAGAGAGAAATTAGAATAAAAAAGTCAAGGGAGGAGGAGAGAGAGAGGCAGAGGAGGGGCAGTGGGGAGGGGACAGTACTGGAAACACGAGGCAAACCCATAGGAACAAGGAGTCACAAAAGCTAATCCAGATAATGGGCTCAGACTCCCATTGAAACCATTCTTAACACAATTCCCAATTTCCAACTCAGATATGTTTATTTTTTTAAGTTTGCTGTTTGAGAACAGCGACTCAGGTCAGCGTTGGAGAGTCCAGAAAGGTTAAAGCGTGCTGCAGGCTTTTGTGTCTTTCTGCACCTCATGTCAGACCAGTGTCTTTTCTTTCTGTCATGTAGGGATCACCCAGTTTGTCCAATGTAGACCACTGAGAGGCAGTGTAAGCAGGTGATGGTGTATATGACATTAGTGGAGTTGCAAGTGAATTAATTTCAAATATTATAATCCTTGTCATTTGGTCCAGTGGTAATGTAGTCAGTATTGGTGATGGGACATAGTGGGTATATGAGTCTCTTGCAAGGCCTGGTGAGACTGGGAGTTAGGTTGCCTGTTGCTTGAGAGTTGCCATTTGAGGCTGTGGGGGCTACCTGCCAGCAATTCTCCCATTCCTCTCTCTCCTGCCCTCGCTCTCTTTCCTCCTCCCCTTGTCTCTTGTATTCTAATTTCTCTCTCCTTCTTATACTCTGCTTTCTTCATGTTCTTCCATACCATCGGATGAAATGAGCCTCAGCTCATGAAAGCATGTGCTATAGTTACATACATGCAAACTTCGGTTAGCATATAAAGTCTAAATCTACCCTATCTTCTACTATATACACTCATACACATACATACATACATACATACACATGCATAAATTTAGTTACTCTATAGTGTGCACATCTACCCTGCCTTCTTGGCAACAGTATCAGAAAGCTGGACACAAGAAGAGGCTGCCTACAGAGTACAGATTCCTTGTGTCATCTCTGCAAAAGGAGGTGAAGGAAAAGGAGGCAAACATGACTTGCCATGGAGGAAAGTGGGAACAAGAAAATTCAGGGAGCACCTGACTCACCTACTGCCATACAGAGGGCAGCTGTGAAGTGCTTGACCTTGCTCCCCCACCACCAGGCAGGGGTGACTGGTTGTGTGTAATCACGTTGCCCCCCTGGCACATCAGGGCTGAATTGCTGAGAGTCCAGGCTGCAGCCATTCCAAGGTGATGCGGATGGCTGGAGAGCACATGTGTCTGCAGTGTCTGTACCTGGATCCTGAGGACACAACTCTTCCAGGTGGTGCCCCTGATTACACACCCCTTCCTGCCAGCCCTTGGAACCATACATGAGCCCAGTAGAAGTCATGCGGGATGTGGTACAGATACTGTGCTGCTGGAAGTGCCACCTTTTGGGGTAGATGGGAACGTAGCACTCAGAGCACTGGTAGCCAGTAACAGTGCCCTGGCATTCTCCTCCCACCCCCCCACACACAGAAGACCCTACCCTGCCTTGACAAAATCTCAGTGAAATCAATGGATTTTAACTTACCAACCTGCCTAAGCACTTTTGAATAGCACGCTGGGCACCTAGCTATAACTGTGGTGTCTAAATGCCCCTGAAAATCTATCCTGGGGGTACTATGCAGTTGCATGATTAATAAATAACTTGGGCAGATACACGGACTTACGCTTCAGTATCCCAGCTGAACTCCCACTACCTGCTGTATTGCTTCCTCCAGTCATTTCAGCTGATCATTTTCAACCCTCCCCATGATATTTTCAGCCCGATCCTGCTGAAACGAAGAGGCAGATTTATTTAAATGAATGGGTCCAATTTATCCCTTGTGTCAGTGCAATGATCCTGGGCATGAGCCTGGTGCTAGGGACTACTTCTTTGAGTCAGGACTGCAGGGTCTGTTCTTCTAGTGTAAGATGGATGCTGCTCTATAGTCAGCACTTACTGCCCACAGCTGCATGAGGATCAGGGGTTCCTCTTTTCTCTACTGTCATTGTCCTGGGTTTTGTCCTACAATGGCTGCACTTCTCAAACTCCAAGTTTTGAGTTTCAGCCAATTCCACATCTCAGTGCCAAACTGATGTTGAAACCAGAGTTTCTCCTGGCCAGACATCAAAGCTGTGGGACACCCCAACGTGTCCTAGAATTCATTACCAGGAGCATGTATCACTTCTAAGTTTGTTCCAGATGGATCCCGAACTACATGGCTGATTTCACTCCAAAGTTGCTGCTACCTTAGGGACCCTCTCAGCAAACCTGCCATGAGTCCTAGTAAAAACCTAATGAGTTTCACATCTTTTCTTTGCAGGTGCTTTTCCTACTACTGGCTCCACTCCAGAGGTGGCTGAGGGGGGCATAGGTGTGGAAAGGATCCCGGTAGAGGATGGGTCGAGCACTTTGGGATGCTTTGCAACCTTCTAGAAATGTCACTTGTTGTTTTCCATTCCTGCATTAACCATAATTTGTTCCCCTCAACCCACTCCCTGCAGATGTGCAGCATATTAAGAGGAGAGACATTGTTTTGAAGAGGGAGCTGGGAGAAGGTGCCTTCGGGAAGGTGTTCTTGGCCGAATGCTACAACCTCAGCCCCACCAAAGACAAGATGCTGGTGGCAGTGAAGGTAAATGTCAAGGGCGTATGGATCAGAGCGTATCGGAGGCTGGAATCCAAAGCACAGCCAGCTGATGCTCCCTGAGAAGGAGGGGTCAGGGAGGTGGGGGGAGATTTCCCAGATGCAGTAGATTATAGTAAATCCACTTAGTGACACGGAGTTTCAGCATCTTGCTCAAGGTCATCTCTTCATGCCAATGCCAGAACCTCCTTTCCTGCCAATGTGGCCAAGAGGCAGTGAGGAAAAGCTGCATCATTCAGATCGGGAAGTTAAAGCTGACAGGCATCTCCAGAAACAAAGCATAGGATTTACCCTGCCTCTGGGAGGGGCTGGGGGCACCTCCCCCACTCCTCTTCGTCCTCCCTTCACCCAGACATTCGCTTTGTGTTTCACTGCAGCTGCCCAAAATGAAGCAAAGAGGCCTCCACTAAAAATCCCAGAATCACCAGTTTGCTGGGATGATCAGGCAAATCCAGATAGATCCACCTTGGTGCTGGCTTGGCCATCAGGGGCAGCACTAGGCGGGGATTTGGGGGGGAAATAGACACCCCCAAATTTGCCTTTGCCCACCCATAGCTACCCCTCCCAGTACAACCTCTGTCCAAGCCCCTTTCCTTCCCCCAGCCACCCACCCCGCGCAGCTCCCGCCTTGCAACTCATTGTAGGTGGTTGTTGGACCTGTAGCTAAGCTCTTCATTAACTTGTACTATTAATCTACATATCTAAAGTAACTTGCATCTTGCAGGATCGGGCAGCCTTTTATAGAAGCCCGATTTCACCCATCTGGAAAGCACCCTCCTCTATGCCACGTGGCTGCTGTTTGGTACCACACAGCCCGCTGCACTATGTCAGGAGAGCAAGAATATGATATACAGTTAAATGTAAGGACTTCAAACAGAAGCCCCAAACTTAATCCTACAGGAGAAGTGAACTAACATTGCTCTTCTGAAAAGTGCCACAGGGTCTGTATTTACAGAGGTTTGCCAAAGATCTGTGTTACAGGGTGACAAGGAGAACTGGGACTGGCCAGTCAGGCAGACTGAGAAATGAGCCACAGTAGCCAGATGGGGATGCTGATATTGGAAGAAGAACCCAGGAAGAGAGACTGGAGCTGGGAGCCAGTGGATCCAGGGAAAGGAGGAAGACGGCTGACTAGAGACCAAAGTGGAGAAGACAGAGAGCATACAAGGAGGCAGCAGAGGGTGCAGTGGGACTGCAAACGGGGCAAGAAAACGGGGCCTGTAAATTCCAAGGGATCAGAGTAGGACTTCCCACACAACAGACAGGACTGGAGAGGCCTAATGAGTGGAGATTGGGGCTGGATAGTTGAGGGAAATGGGGCTGGGACCAGGAGCCAGGGATAGGGAAGAAGCAGGGCTAGGGCAAGTGCAAGTTGGAAGGAATATGACATAAAAATCACATGGGGGAGAACTGCCAGTGCTTAAGGGCCTTGTTACATGGTAATTTTAGATGGCTCTCGGAGCTCTTAACCCCTGGATTGTCCACACATTAACACCTTGAAGTGTTTTTAAGCACTTGTTATACAGCTCAAAGTCACACCACTCCAGGGTAGTGATATCTCCGATCCTCATTACCCAGCTTCTGTTCTGTTAAGGTGTAGCCACTTCCCTTAGATGTGCCCTCCAAATTGAAGTCCTCCAGTATCCCAGGATCTCTTACAGCCTCACTCCAAGAACAGGGCTAGAAGCCTGCCCTGGCTCCCCAGACCGCTAGTGCCAGCTCACAGCTGCAGCTCCTAGTCCTGCCCCTGCTCACCAGGCCTCTAGTGGCAAGTCACAGTTATGCAGGTGGGGGACAGTCAGAGATTTCCAGATTCAGGGTGTGACTGCTTCAAACTCTAAGCTAGCGTTAACGCCCTGCAACATCTTCGCAGCTCATAGCATAAGTGTAACAACTCCCTAAAAAGTCCAGTCCCTTTAGAGCCTGAAATGGCATCCAAAGTGCCTGAGTCTTCACTTTGCAGAGAGGCGACTGAGGCACAGAAAAGTTAAGGTGAAGAGTATCCACTAATTGTGAATGCCCAATTTGCAATGCCTGTGACTGACTTCTCATAGTCTCTAATATCATGTAGCATTTTGCATGGGCAAGGCACAGCTCCTATGGGCACCTTTGGTAGACAGGAGTGCTCTCAAGGTCAGGCATCCAATAAATATAGAACTCACAATTAGTGACATCCTAGGACAAGTCAGTTTAAGTGACTTGTCCAGCATCAACTGGGAAGTCCATGATGGAGGCAGGGCTGCAATCCCGTCCTCCAGGGGAGCATTTAGCTGTCTTAGTTGTGAAGCCATCTTTTCTCTTCCTGCAAATCTCACCCTTGTTCACTTCACCCCTGCCAACTTCTGCATTTCTTAACTTCTAAGTGTTTGACATTGCCACCTTAATGACGTTCCTTTAATATATTTTTGAGATCTCTATATATACACACATACATATATTCCCGGTACCTTTTAGAAATGACAGTGTGTTAAGGAAACCTAAAAGTCATTGTGCCTTGAAATATCACAGCCAAATATAGCATAAGGGGGGGAAAGAAAGAAGGGTGATGTTGGGAGGGGGAAGCTATTTTCTTGGAAAAGTGTAGCATCAACATTATGAAGATATTAAATGACTAAAAGTAATCGGGTGCTGAGATAAGGATGGATGCTTTGCCATCTGCACAGTGTAACTATCATCCATCTAAATATCTCTAGTCAAGCTATCCCCCGAGGGCAGAGAATTAAAATAAAATTATGCTGTGTGTCTGGTGGGTGTGGGGTAGCAGAAGGAGGTAGGGGGAAGGGCCTCAGAGTTGGGTAGGACTCTAGAGATATGTTCCAAGAGAAAAATATTGAGGAATGGAGGATTTATCCCTTCCAAAGGGTAGTGTCTGGCCAGGCCAAGCCAAAGGACAGGCCAGATTTCAACGAGGCATGGACCTCCCTCAGGAGACTCACAGTTTTGTACTGCCCCAAGCGCTGCTTGCTCTTTCTTTTCCAATGGCATCAACGCACAGGAGGAAATTGGAAACGTGAGAGCAGATGAACTGGGAAGATGCACCCCTTGGGAGGGACAGGCTGAAGGCAGGAGCCATTTCAAGAGATTCTGTTAAGATCAATCAGCCTCGAATCTGATCTGCCTTTGCCCAGTGTTTGCCAAGCCTCTGTCGTTGCTGCAATGTCTCCCCCACTCCCCGAAATGTGTGCGCTCTTCTTTTCCCCAAGTTAAGTGGTAGCAACTCCCTTGCAATAATGACGCGTTGTCTTGAAACCAACTCTCATAAGCGATTACACAATAATACAGCAGCATGTGTAGCTCACTCAGCAGGCTGTGGCAACTTTACAGGCAACCCTACAATAACAACCCTGTGCGCACAGTCCTCCGCTTGTAAATGATCCCATAACCAGTGTGCTCAAATGTGCTGGATGAAGCATTTTTGATAAGGATACAGAGTTCAGCATCAATCTCTTGGGGGAGCTGTTATAAGTAGCGGGGAATAAAAAAGCAATTTTAAAAATTATGAGAAAAGTCTTAACAGTGTCCTTCTGCAAGAGGCATTGTGAAAAATCCACACAATAACTGCCCAGCCAGGCAAATCCATCTTCAGAATAAAGGAGATGCAGTCAGCTATTTCAAAATAAAAGACAGATCGAAGTGACTGGCCGGCTCAGGAATTTAATAGTAATGAGATATAGAGCCTTTCACCCCTAGGTCACAGTAGTCACCAGTAGAAATCCTGCCCAAGCTGGTCATAATAGCTATTACCCTCGGAGGGCCGTTTGCTGCTGTCTGGGAAATGAGCTGGGCTATCTGACTCATGCTCCGAGCTGGTTGGTGCCTGCAGAGAAAGAAACACTTTCACAGTTGGCATTAACTTGCCCCATTTTTGGCAGCCTCAGCAGAGCTGGATGGGTCATGAAGCTGTAGCTCCTCTCACAAGTCCTTTTCAGGTCCAAGCTGAGGCTTGTATTTGGGGCCTGGAGAGAAGCCACTCACATTTATTTACAAACCTGGTATAAGCTACGCAGGTATAAATAACACTGGAGTGTGGAGCAGACAGACACACAGCTATTAGCTGCATGTGGGGGGTCCTATTAGAGCACTTCACTATTTGGGTGGCAAGGGGATAGGTAATAGCCTTTTTGCTTATGTAAATGGATCTCCTGTGCCAAGCCGCAGACATATGACACATACCCCTGTGCACCTAGCACTGGCATAGTTTAACTCCATATTTCCTCAAATACTTCTACAATACTGGCGTAGGGCTGTAGGGCATCTGTCCCCTCTTGGTTTGCACTGCGGCAAAGACTGATTGAGCAACGCAGGCATATTGTGAATCCAGGCTCTCAGGGAGGAAAGGCCCGCCAAAACACTTGGCTGTGCTGATGTGAGCTCAGCAATTGGGTCTCATGCCACAAGCCCAAAGCCTCCGGCATTCAGAGAGAAGCTTTTCTTTCAGGAAAGTGAAAATATACAAGATTATCGACCCCCGGGAACTCAGAGCTCGAGAGACTCAGCCGAGTTGTTCTGCCTCACCCCCGCAATCCTCTGTGTGTGTGCTCCCCCTTCCAGGCCCTGAAAGACCCCACTTTGGCAGCCCGCAAGGACTTCCAGAGGGAGGCAGAGCTACTCACTAACTTGCAGCACGAGCACATCGTCAAGTTTTATGGTGTCTGTGGTGATGGAGACCCCCTCATCATGGTCTTTGAGTACATGAAGCATGGGGACCTGAATAAGTTCCTGAGGTGAGTGCAAGTCGGATCCGCAGTGAGGGCCAAGAGAAAAAGGGCTCTCTCCCCTCACCCTACCTTAGCAGCTAAGTCAGCAGTACCCCAAAGGTGGAAGTGTCTGGTGACCATTTGGCGGCCTGTGTAATGTGGTTTGGTCATTCCCAATTCGTCGTGTAAATGACATAACTCAGTGTCACAAGGCCACTCCTGGGCATGGCACTAGCACGCCATCACCTCCTCCCTTTGTGGGCAGTAGCCAGGGGCTCAGCAATCATGGAGAATGGACTTCTTCCCCAGCCCAAGAGGCAGATGTGAGGCAGGAGGCAGCACGGGGAGAAGCTGTCTCTGCTTTCTGAGGAGAGCCCAAAGGGTATCAAATCAATGCCTTTCAGTGGCTGCGACACTCCCACCCAAAGCACACCGAAGTGCTGAACCGACCCCGCCATAAAGTCTTTCAGCTTTGTAGAAGTGAGACTGTGGGTACATTTGGTTTCCATGTGTTTTAGCCCTTGATTCCAGATGGGGCCAGAAACAGTAGCTCCTTAGAGACGCTATGCGGTTAGGGTTCCTGATATGGCTCGTTCATGGGGTTGTCAGATTTCCTGTGATATTTCCCGTGACATCTTGTTTTTAGGTCCAGAGAGGGTCTGAGCTATTTTGGAGGAGCCTCCAACTTTTGGTGGTACCTGTAGAATCCAATACTGGGCTGACCAGTTCTGTTTAGAGGCCCTGAATGTGGTACAAATAACCCTAATCTTGGAGAGCACTTGAAGTGATTGTGGCTGGCCACGGAGCACTCATTCCTCCCCTGTCTCTAGAGCAGTACGGATTAAAACTCCAGCTCTTTGCCTTGTTTGTCCCCTATATCGCGGCTCATTCACACACTTTCTCTCCTGCACCTGAGTGGCGTGGGGCAGAAAGCAAACTGATCAGGATGGTTTTGATGCTGGTCTCCTGTGATGCAGAAATCATGCTCTAAAACTTGTAAGTATGTGGAGTGGCGCTTACCTCTTGAAATAATTACTAGTTTTATTTCCCAGTATTTAGAAAATTGGACCCTTGATATTTTTCTGTTTTGACTGCTAAGTGCGAGCATAATTGCATTAGGAACGAAGAGCTGAACACATCAGTGCCAGAGCTGGGGCTCTGATGCTCATGGAGATTATTGCTCCACCGTTACAATTGATTTCTGACCGAGAAAAGCAAATCCTTCCCCAAAGATGTTGGTTATTAAGCACTTGCCCAGGCTGCAAGAGACTATGGAAAGGACCCTAAGGGTTTTGTCCTTCCTGCCACAGTCAGAACCAGGCTCTGTGGAGCTCCAAAAAGGAGCCCCTGAAATGTACCTAGGGCTACAGGCGATGTAGGATGCCAAGGGCAGAAACCGATGTGCCGGCACAGCTGCTCCACTTCAACGACTGAAGCAGACCGCATCCAGTGTCCCACAGGTCAGGCCCTGCCGGTGCCAGGAGCAGCAGGGGCCCAGTCCTGGGGCACAGCACTTGGGGGACCCCCTCTGCAAATGAGGGGAACCCCAGGTTTCCCTGCTAGCAGAAGCCCACCCGGGAAATGTTTATGGCGACCTCTGTTTCTACCCTGACAGGCTGGAGTACAGCCCCACCATTTTGCTCCTCGAGCCTATGGGGTCTGTGTAGCTCTATGCAGATTCAGGAGCAGCGACTGCTCAGCTCAGGCCCTACCCCTGCCCCGGATTATGAATTTCTGGGCAAGTCAGAAGCAACAAAGCATGTCACCATATTAGTTTTATGAAAGAGGGTTGTCACTGCCAAATTCAGAGAGAAAACAGACTTCCCCACTGTGGAGCTTTTCCATGTCATTGCCATGCATTACATGGGGCCCAGTGCCTCTCCCTGGCCTCGCTCAGTTTGTAGTTGCACATTTGGATGAGGCAGTCAGTTAGGTCAGGGTGGAAATCCAGCACTGAGAGCAGCACCTCAGCCTGGTGGACACTGAAGGAAGCCAGCTTAGAGAAGAGCATATTGTAGTGAAGAAAATCCATCTGCTCTTAGTTAAAGCTTTTTCTCAGAGGGGTGGGAGGGTGCCGGGGAGCCTGCTTTATCTTCCTTAAGGCTAGACAGATGTTATATGTAAGTCAAAGCCTACATCACTAAGCTAGCAGCTCGTTTAATTGACCTAACCAATACAACATGCCAAGACAAGCTTGCTGGGTGCACAGTGCACCCTGTGTGAAAGGGCACTGGTGCCTGCTGCCAATGTTTTTGTATCCTGGCAGTCATTCACACTCCAGACTGATTCCTTGAAGCCATTCTGTCCCTGTGTTTCTAGTGTTGTCTTGTGCTTAAACCACAACATCCCGCCTGCTAAATAAGATCCCTCGTGACTGAGGAGTCCCTACTGATCTATAGCCATAGGTTTTTTTCTAGCATCACCTGTGAGAAAGGCTGCCTGATGCCCATATCAGGCGCCACTGCTCTGGTGCCATACTTTGAAGGAGACCGGTCCTCAGATTCCCCAGTATCCCTGGATTTACAGCCTGCCGTCTTTCTGGGAATTTGCATGCAAGTTTAAAGTATGCAACCCCAGGCCTTTTTTTTCTATATGGGAGGTGTATGGGGTGCAATGCATTTCTAAGTAAATACAGCCCAAATCCACTTTTCTTGTAAAATGAGGGAAACTTCCCTTTAGGTATTGGGCCTGGGGGACTACTAGAAATAGTAAGGTAAGGGAACGGAGAGAGAGAGCACCAACCATCACACCTTATTAAAGCAGCTGTGCCAGCTTCTTCACAAAGGGGCTGATCCAGGGGAGGCCAGCCTTGGACGGGGAGGCTGCCAGGAGAGGAGCAACCTCTGTCCCCTATGGAGCAAGTGTGGGCAGAGCTGGAAGACAAACCCTGCGTCCCTGCTTGCTTGCATGCTTATGCCTGAGTTCCTTTGAGTGGTCCAGGCAAGCCGTGATGGCGTAGGGCACTAGAACGAGAATGTTTGAGGTGTGAAGGTGTAAATGTAAGCCCTTTCCAAGGAGTTTTTCACCCAGCCACAGCTCTTCTGGCTATAATGAGTCCCAGTGCCCAGGGAGGTGCTGTCTTTCAAGTAGGCTGCAAAACTCAGGGTCCGGCTGAATGGGTTCACTTAAAATCTTGCTGCACGTTCCTTCAAAGCTGGCGGTTAGCCCCAGAACGTGGTAGACCCTCCACGTGCATTGTCCCGTTCATTCTCTTTTATTTTATCCCTCTTTTTCAAACACATACAAGGCCCTTAACTGCCCACGAAGCATCCTTGCAAACTTTTACTCTCCGCTGTTATGCAGCTACTGTATTCACTACACATCGGTTCTGATCACCATTCAGGCCCTGTCATCAACAAGGCTTGCTACCACCGGCTTCAGTAGGAGTTATCGGGGTGCTGAATATGGCCCAGTTTCTGAAGCCTGTGGGGGATTGGTAAGGAAGAAATGCAAGGTCCCTGTCTGTCAGTCTTTGCACTGCAGGGCATTGTGAGCATTTGCAACAGGCCTCATTCACCCAGCCCTGAACTGGGGACAGTTTGCTCCCAGAGCCAGAAGGCCTGGGCGATAGGGAGCTTTTGAGGAGACAATCAAATGAACTTGTCCAAGGTTAACTGCACCTCTCAATGGAAATTGAAAAAGCTGTAAAATGGGAGAGGACTCGCTTTAGCCCAGGCTTCCCACAGAAAAGCACCATAAATAAAAGTCCCCCAGTTTTTATTATACCTCCCTGGGCCATAGACAAAACGTTATGCCATAAAGGTGACCAACGTGGCAAAGAGTCATTTCGATTTACACCTGCCAGCCATGCTGGGGATTGAGCAGGGTGGGGTAGGCTCGCTTCATACTTCCCAAGGTCTCCACACGCCCAGCTGCTGTTACCACAGGCACGTCAGGGCTGCTGGCAGCACTACGAGGGAAGATGGAAAGGCCTGCTAAAAATTGCAGTGCCCTGGCTAATAAACGGCGGGCATTGCAATGGCAGCTTCCTCTGAAAGAGCTGTCAGGGAGAAGCAAAAACATCTTTCTCTCCTGGGAGATGCGAGTCTCCTGGGGAGGTTCGGGATGGACTAAAACTGCCATGCATGGGAAGGCGGCAGAGTTCCTGTTGTGCGTGGGCTCTTACTGGCTGCTCTGGGTTTCTGTCATGTTCGAGTACCTGCTTTTCCTCTGGATTTTACTATCTCCCTCTCCTTTGCTCTCTATCATGCTGTCTATTCCGGGGTGTCTGTCTGGGTAAAATCATTGCTTGGGTGAGAACAACAGGTAGAGCTAAGGTTAAGTAACACTTTTCATTGTACACCCCTATTTCTGGCCACCTTTATTAAATTCTTTCCCTGCTTAGAGGCTTTTTGTTATTATTTGGGGGTGGGGTTTGAAGCTCGCACACCTCTTTGGGGTCTGAGGACACAGGGAACAACAACAAATTCTTTTTTAGTATCTCTCAGATCAGGACAGCTGAGGACAGACAAAGCAATGTGGGCAAAGAGGAGTTCACTTCGGAGAGGGTTTTATGGCCCTGTGCTGACACAGGTCTCCATCACAAAAACTTCATCTAAGTACAAATCTCCTTTGTAGGTAAAGCTGAATTAGGTATGACAAATTAGTCCTACCTCTCTCATGTTTTCTGTAGGCTTCCCCACGTATCTGGATTAATCCCATTGCTTATATTAGCTTCCTTAACCTGGGGGTAGGACAGTCCTGTCTTCTGACCCACTCCCAGTTTGAGGGACAGTGGTTTATTTAGAAAATAGGTCAAGTGTAAAAACATTTACTTAGCATTTTAGACACATGTATAGACAGTAGTTAACCCTCTACTCCCCTCTAGCTGTTTGTAAGCCTCGAGGACATCCCGTGATCTTAGCTGAGGGGCAGGCAATTATTTTGGGCAGAGGGCCACTTACTGGGTTTTGGCAAGCCATCCAGGGCTGCGTGACAGGTAGCCAGGGCCAGATAAATATTAATTTTCTAAAATTTTTAGGGGCCCCGTGGGCTGGATAGAGTGGGCCAGCAGGCCACATCTGGCCCACAGGCCACGTTTTGCACCACCCCATCTTAGCCTATAAAAGACCGAGAAGCGACCAGTTCTTATGTCTCTAAGCCTGGCCTCTTTTCTGGCCTGGAAAGAGATTTCTCTGATGGCAGCTGGAGTCTGGATGCTCAGGTGCGCCTACCAGGAATCCAGTAACCTGCTGCTCACTTCTAGGTCTGTGCTACACAAGAAATATTATTTGTTGCTGACAACTGGTATCAGTCAGAGGTGAACTTTGCTGAACAGGGCCCAACTGCAAATGCAGACCAGGACACACTCGTCAGAAGCCAGGGTTGGTCCTGGGTTGCTGTTTGATGCTGAGCTGTGAGCACCCGCTCCGATGCACCTGTCATTGACATCTGTTGCCAACAACAGGTAATTTTCGGAGAGCAAACCAGACTTGAGGATGCTTAAATAAGACATCAATCAATTGTCTTAACTCTTCTTTTCAGCATTACTGTCTTGCGCTCTGCCACATTTGCTAATACGGCCTGTCTACTCACGATCCTCCTGCTCTCCTTAACACTTCCCCTGAACTTTGCAATACCCTTGCCCCATCATCTCTTGAGCTCCAAGCCCGGGTCCCTGCATTCTGCAGCATCTGCTCTCCGGCCCAAGCTCTCTGCAACGTCGCCTCTCCTGTCCCTGCGCTGTTTGCAGCTCCCCCTACTCCTTAGTGCTCCCTGTGAAGTCCTCTGCTCCTGCCACCTGTGAGAGCTCTAGGGTTGTATTTCTGGTGATGAGGAGACAATGGAAGCGGTATCTGAAAAACTATCAGTCAAACTCAGAGTCTGGACACTAATCCCTCTGCTTGCCCAAGAGCCCAGCCGAGCAATTAAGAAACAGAGACAAAGGAGAAAAACCATTCTGATCATGTTGTGGGGATGTTTAGTCCCATATAGGGAAGGAGGTACAACACTGTACATGCAATTTCAATTTGCTGGCTCTCTGTGGGGTTACTTTTGATGATGGGGGAGACATGCCAAGAATGATTTTAAAAGAAAACAGTGTGAAAGCCCTAGAGGAAATGCAGGCTCTGTATCTAGCCAGGAGGAGGAAGGTCACAGCAAAATATCTTGCTTTTCCCTAAATATGTGTGCTTTTGTCATTCCACCTCCACACAGGGAACCAGGGGGTGGTGTCCAGCATGAAAAGAGACATCACAAGAGGGGGTGTGTGCAAAAATAGCCTAGGCAGGGAGGAACAGAGAGAACAGGGCAGAAATGAGGCTGACCTTGAGTCCCAATTTAGAAGGCACTTGGCTTATCTCTTTTTCGTTCCCCAATATTTTCCCTGCCTAGGCTGGGAAGCTTAACACCTGCAGGACACAACTGCTGCTTTCAAAGCTTATCGGATACACCCTCTGAGAAATAATGCGTACTTTCAGGGTGTGAGGCCCTGACCTGGGGAAGCGCAGAGTAAGTGAAATATGGAGCCCAGCAGAGACCATCTAACGTCACCAGGAGCAGAAGACATGTTGGAGGGTGGTGAGGTGGATTTTGATGGGACTAAAGACTCTCTTTGGGGTCAGAAACAAAGTAGGGGATCTTGGAAATGATATTGAAAGCAAGATTTGGACAGGGTTTTATGGGGGGCATCTTTTGAAATTCATGCTTCTTTTGTCTAGGTCATTGGCACCCAAACTATGATCTACTGGTGGTAAATGGTCCATGGTTCTCACTAGCCCCTTCAACCGTAGGTTTTATGATAAGGGGTCCTGATAGTCAGAGAAAGAATTTAAAGGTTGACGGTGATCTCTTAATCCAAAAAATTTGGGAAAATTTGAGCTTGGCCTTTTTAACATCTTTATATTTATCTCGATGATGGAGAGGGCAGTTATGCAGGCAGAATAGGGAGGTCTTTGAGCTGGGGCTTATGGCCTGATTGTAGAATGAATAGAGTCAGATGAAGATGTTTGCCGTCCTAGCTGCTGAGATGAGTTTTTATTTTTCCCCCATCCAGGGCGCATGGGCCGGATGCTATGATCCTCGTGGATGGACAGCCGCGGCAAGCCAAAGGGGAGCTGGGGCTGTCTCAGATGCTACACATCGCTAGCCAGATTGCCTCAGGAATGGTGTATCTCGCCTCCCAGCACTTTGTCCACAGAGACCTGGCAACCAGGAACTGCTTGGTTGGAGCCAACTTGCTAGTGAAGATCGGAGACTTTGGGATGTCCAGAGATGTCTACAGCACTGATTACTACAGGGTAAGGCAACTGCAGCAGCAGCAGCTGATGGTCAGAGCAAAGGGAGGCTAGGTAATGCTACAGCGACTCACATGCTTGCTTATTCCCTCAGCCATTTTCTCTCCCACTGATACATGCACACACCTGCACATCAGACATACTTTTGTGCATACTCACTTGCAGACAACTCTACCATTACTACTTATATGCCAGTGCTCGCTTATCACTCCTATGTCCAAGTGCCTTCATTTACAAAATGTTTACTTAGTCTTTTCCACACTCAGCTCTCTACAGCATAGTCCTTTCAGAGTATGCACAGGCACACTCGGTGCTCTTTCTGTTATACAGACACTGTCGATCCACTCTGAATTCCCGTTTCTATTAAAAGAAAAGACATCGATAAATTGAAGGTAATCCAATGGAGGGTGACAATGATGATGAAAGGATTGGAGGTCATGACCTGCAGAGTTAGATTAAAGAAACTTAATATGTGGGACTTAGGGAAAAGGCAACTGAAAGAGAGACTGATAACTGCATAAAATATGGGAGCAGAAATAATAGGCAATTTAGTTTTGACCTCAGAATTCCCCTTCCAACGGGGACATCATTTAGACAATGGAATAATTTGCCAGAAGTAGGTTGCCGAGGCCCCATCATTAACGAAACTCAGGAGACAAGATAAAAAAAAACACTTGGGTTTTGTGTGGAAGATAATCCTGTCCGAGTCCCTAAGGAGGGATTCGATGAGTTAGAAATACTGTCCTGGCCTTATCATCTGAGATGTATGTTTGTGCTTTCCCCGCTCGCACACACTTCTTGTCAGATTATTTGGTGGCGCATCCTCTGACGGAGGTGGAGACTGCTGGTAGGGAAAGGTCCATTGTATCTAAATATGGCAAGTGACATAGATTTCAAACACCCGCCAGGCGGTGCATGGCAGGAGCACCATCTTCCCATGGCTATTGTGCAAATTGGAGGAGAACTGCCAGGGAATGGGAATGACAGAAAACTTTGAGGATCAAAAAACCAGGCTGAGCCTTTGGCATTCATTGTAATGGTCTACCTGCCTGGTCCCATGTCTCTTGACTGGCAAGTAGCAGTTAGTAAGTCACATAGTATCAGTGCAAAACCATTACATATACTCTCCTGCAGTGTCTTACCACACCCTCTATTTCTAAGTGGGCTTTTTCCTTCGTCATGCATGCAACCTCGTAGGGCCAGAGCAGCTACCTGAGTGAGAGTGGAGCATTAGATCAGCAGAGTGTCCCAATGTCACATGATTTCTTTTTTTTCTCAGAAGTATCATTTTTTTACTGGTTTTAGGATTCAAAAACTTCACGATTAATTAGTCCAAACATTACAATTTCTACTACTACTTCTCTGGCCCTTTCCATATGGGAAGTTGAATACAGCTTCCCAACAGGTTAGAGGCCGTTCTTGTTGCTCTGATGTACTGGAGCTAAGTGACATGCCTGCGGTCACATTGTGATTCAGTGGCAGAGGTGGGACTGCACCCCACGCTCTTGATTCCCAAATTTTTCTCAGCGCCAGCAGGCATGTCCTTCTGGTAGGTGGGAACAGACCCCAGGAGCCCCATTTTTGGTGTCTCTTCAGTGATAGCAAAGCACACCCTGCCTTGTTGCTGCAATCACTTCTGATTCCTGTCCCTTATTCTAATTTCCCTTTCACATGCTACCTTCACTGCCCTCCTCTCCATCTCTGCTCTTCCATGGCGTAGCAATGCTCTGAGCTATCCAGTGTATGAGCCTTGCTTTGCCCTGGATGAACTGTGAACAGGGTGCAAGGATACGGTTGGGAAATGGTGTTTGGCGTTTCTGAACCTGCTGCTGCCTGCAGCATTCATCCTTCTAAGCAGAAACCTAGAAGGGACTCCACTCCAGTGGCACAGGATGGGGCTTAGGAGCCCTACTCTGAACAGTTACCCATTTGGCTCTGACTCTAGAGTGAAGGACGCCTGAATTTGCCTGTGAACGCAGAGACCGAAAACAATTGTTTAGCAACTGTTGTACCTCTGTGTCACAAATCTGTCTTTGGATTTTTATTCCTAACATTTCTTGCATGAAAACTGGATCTTTGGAGCCTTGAGTTCAGCTGCTCCTGATTTACATCCGTCATGACGGACTAGCAGACTTTGCTCTGGTCATCACAAACGGTTGCTCTTGTGCCAGTAGGCAGACCAAGAGCCCAAGCCTGGAGTCTGATTGGGTCCCATCCTCTCACATGGAGCAGCTACAAAGGAGCTGATGAGTACAGCCCTTCAGCTCACCTTCAGAGTGTCTGTGATCCCCATGTTGACTTGTTTGAGCCTGTTTCTCCAGGTCTGCGTGGTGCATCTTGCTGCTGGGGCATGATGCTCCATGCCTTTTGGTAGGATCCCAGAGTGGAGTTGTGTTTCAGGTGATTTCTATAAAATACGGCTCTGTGTGTCCATGCTGCCTCCCCAGGAGAGCGCTGTAATTTATCATTTCCCGGGGACGCTGTGAAGGATGCCATCTGAAAGCTGACACAACGTGACAGGTCTGAAGCTCTCTGCAGACTGTCTCTTACTTAAATCTGTCAGGCCGGTGTGTTTTCTCTTGCCCAGTGCTCACAAGTGCAGATCGCTGGGCGTGCAGGACGTATGAGCGGGTTCCAGGCTCAGGGTTAACTCCTAGCTGCTTCCTTTCTTCTCCATTTTTAATCTTTTAAAACAAAGAAAAAGCACCATCTGGCTCACGCATAAGTGGGATGCAAAACACTTCACAAAGGTGAACTGTTTAATTTCCTGTTACACGTTTGGATACAAAAAACAAACATTTACGTAACAAAGGCAACAGAGCCATTTGTTCCCCTCTCCCCGTAACGCTCCCTGTGTTCTGCCTGAAGACAGATGCGTCCTTTTCCACGTGGACCGCTGAGGGAAACCATCAGCTGCTGCTTTTGAACTTGCTTTGACAAGACAGGGTTGTATGTGTGGGGCTGATGTGGGGTGTGGGTGGGGGATCGGGCAGCTATAATGAACAGATCTGAAATAAAACCTTGGATTAGCAAGTGAGTAGCGGTGGGGAGGGGAGAAGCATCCTGGGGTCCACACAGTGATTGTGAATTCTGGGAGATGCTGGAGGAGCAGTTTTGTAAAGCACTGGTTAATGCTGGTTTCATTTGGGGGTTTATTCCCTGCAGGTTTGAAATAGCAAGGAGAGAGGGGTGCAGGTCAGGACTGAGGTGACCTAGGAGAGTTGCATGGGAAGCCAAAGATAGAAAGAGCAGAGGGCATCAGGGGTATCAGTGGAGCAAGCCACAAGGTCAGGGACTGGAATTGCAAGTGCTGCCAATAAGACCCAGCTGCAGCTGAGCAAGAGTGAGCTAGCTGGTCAGAATTGAGTTTGGATCCCAAGAATCAGATGGCTTTCTCATTCACACTCCTGTCTTACGCATGCGGAAAAAGACTTTGCATCAGCCATTGTTTAGGAGTGTTAGTCTTTCCACTGAAACCAGTGGCTTTCTGTCCACCAAATGGGGGAGATACTACCACGGTATCATGAACATGCTCAGCAACTGAAGAGTCAGTGGTGTTTTAATGAGCGGTGAACAAACATCTAAAGTTCCCCTTGATTTAGATGCTTCCCTAGGTATCTTTAAGTCCCTGATGTCTAGGTATCTCATAGGAAGTTTTGTGTGATAGCTGCACAGGCTGTCAAAAGGCACAGAGTAGCATGGAGATCAAAAGTGAGCCCTTGTGTGGCTCAGGATTTATTTAAGGCTGTAGAATAAATTCAGCTCGTTTCCTTTTTGCTTTTCTCTCTCTGTGTGGTTAATTCAAGAGCAAATGCAAACGACACCTCTGATGCCTGAGGATAGTGTTATCACTGTCCTTAGTAGGAGGCTGAAGGAAAGGCCGTGTTTCTAAGCCTTTGGAAGCAATTCCAGTCCTGAAGCCTATGTAGCCCACATCAAATGGTCCTACTGTTCCTGTCCCTACAGGAGGAGAGAAGAGGGAGTTTTGTACCATCTAAATCAGGGAAAACCTATTCTGACACCTCTCACAGCTTGTCAGTCTGTTACTCCTTCACAGAAAGGAGGCTTTCAGCCCTCCTGGATCCCCATGACAAACCCTGTCCCCCCAATTCCCAATGTACCTAAGTGTACCATTCTCCAGAGCTTCACCCAGTGGCTGTTATGGGTTGTAGTTGATCTCATTGAGCTGGGAGGAGTAGCGTGTATGCTGGAGGGTAGGGCTAGGATTCAGAGAGACCTCAACAAATTGGAGGATTGGACCAAAATAAATTTCATGAGGTTCAGTAAGGACATGTGCAAAGTCCTGCACTTAGGACAGAACAGTCCCGTGCACTGGGTGGGATGGACTGGCTGGGCAGCAGCTCTGCAGAAAAGGACCTGTGAGTTACAGTGGACAATAAGCTGAGTATGATCCAGCAACGTGCCCTTGTTGGCAAGAAGGCTAATGGCGTACTGGGCTGCATCAGTAGGAGTATTGCCGACAGGTCAAGCGAAGTGATTAGTCCCCTCTTTTTGGAACTGCAGGGAGGCTGCAACTGGACATACTGGAGTACTGTGTCCAGTTTTAGTCTCCCTAAAACTTACTACATCCTTACTACAGAGAGGATGTAGACCAGTGGTTTTCAAACTTTTTTTCATTTGTGGACCCCTAAAAAACTTCAAATGGAGGTGGAGACTCCTTTGAACTGTAGGTGTGGGTATTCACATGCTTCTCAATGATTATAGTCAACTTTTGTGGTCCCCTTAGACATAGTCTGTGCACCCCCAGCGGTCTGTGGACAACAAATTGAAAACCACTGATGTAGATAAACTGGAGAGAGTCCAGTGGAGGGCAGCAAAAGTGGTTAGGAGCCTAGGAAACATGACTTCTGAGGAGAGACTGAGGGAACTGGGCTTATTTACTGTGCAGAAGAGAAGACTGAGACGGGATTTAATAGCAGCCTTCAGCTACCTGAAGTGGGGTTTGAACGAGGATGGAGCTAGACTGTTCTCAGTGGTGGCAGATGAGAGAACAAGGAGCAATGGGCTCAAGTTGCAGCAAAGGATGTTTAAGTTAGATATTAGGGGGGAAAATACTCTCTCATGAGGACGGTAGTAAAGCACTGGAACAAGTTATCCAGAGAGGTGGTGGACTCTCCATCCTTGGAGGTTTATAAGACCCAGCTGGATCTCTTGGCTGGGATGATCTAGTTGGGGCTGGTCCTGCTTTGAGCAGAGGGTTGGACTAGATGCGAAGTCCCTTCCAGCCCTCACTTTCTATGATTGTACGATTCTCTGATTCACTGGGACGGGACTGTTGAAGCAGAGAGCCGCATCGGTCTTGCAGAGGGTTCCAAATACTCCTTTACTTCTACTTGCCCAAAGGAGAGAGAGATCAAGACAAAACCGAGCAACTGCACATGGTTCCCTGCCTTGTTTTCCCTCCCAAATACATGCCAGTCTTTTGACTTAGGACAGAGCTGTCTGAGGAATCTAGGATCCTCTCTCTTGTGCAATATAGCTTTCACTCCGGCACACGGTGCCTTTTTCTATGACCATGTCCTTCTTGCTCTCTCTTTCTCAACTAGCCAATGACAAACTTTTGAGTTTTGTAGTCCATACCATTCTTTGTCATGTGATTCCTCATGAGCTGATCAAAGTCCCCTGGTAGATAACCAAGTCCTTAGTTACCCCCACACTGGAGTTCAGACTTGGTTGGTAGCCAAATCTTTGTCCGAGCGGTACTTCCATGTGAACAGAGGAGTACCAAGCTTTGTTGTTGTTGTTGTACCTCTATGTTTGCTTGACATTTCAAGAAGGATGAAGAGGGGCGTCAGAGAAAGCGATTAGTCCCATATTTATAATTAAGTTTACAATCTGACACAGGAGCCCACTATCGAATAGAATTTGTAAGCCCAACACAGACTGATTCCCCCAGTTCCTGGGACATCAGCATGGTACTTAGCTCCTGTTACTGTTCAATGCAGTTAAGAGTTTTATTTCCAATCTATCCCTCAGCATTTCTCATGCAGCATCTCTCAAGAGACTCCAATATTGTAATACCCTTCATGAGTATAACATCCCTTTTCCATCCCCTACTCCCCCCTCCTCATTGCTTCATGATGACTTTGCTTTATTGTCCATATCCATGTGGCATGCTTGGGACATGAGATATGTACTGGTGAGAGCATTATTAGCATTGGTTATGCCCAGATGTGGCTCAACACTGCAAACAAGGATTGCACCTGACTTTCTCTTCCAGACTTGGCTAGGATATCACTTTTCATCCGGTCTTCAGTGAGATTAGAAACTAGTTTTGCTGTGGTTATATGTAAAAGCTGTTTGAAAATACACCGATACTTACAGCTAATCCAGCAGCCTTCCCCACTTAGAAATCTGGATTCAGTTTACTGGACAAAAGTAGCCAAATGAAGGAAATTGATTTTCCACCTGCCCTTCTGGAATTATTTCATTTCCTTTTGACTGATGTTAATTAGAAGCGCTCTAACCATTTTTTCCCATGATCAAAACTAAGAATCTCGTGGCCTGTGAAATATCAGCTTGGGATTGTTGGGGATGAGCTCACTGCGCTCACCCTTCTTGCCAGTGCACCTTGTGGTTCTCAGAGGGAGCCCTGAATGAATGAGCTGGCATTAGGGGCCTGAGATCTGTACTGCATACTCTTTATTATTGTGAAGAAAGCAGCAAAATGTCCAGGAAGAAGGCCACTCCAAATCCCAGTTTGGGATTGGGAAACAAACCCCTGCCAAAAAGTCAACCCTAGGTTTTCAATGAGACCCAGGACATAATGGAAACATTACTTTCCATCTATGTTAGATGCCCTTGGTAAATTTGCTCATATGTCACTTGAATGCCAAACTGTTGTGGTCTTGCACTTAGAGGAAGGAATTAGGAGTATGACCTGATCCTAGTGGTGGCCTTTTCTGACTTGGTTTGAGATCGTAAAGAAACAACGCAAGATATTTCTGAGCTTTGCTATCTTCCAAATGCTGTGCAAATACTGACCAAATGATCCAAGCCATACCACCTTTCTGCATCTCCCCACCCCCCGCCCATTTTTCAAAGGGAAATAATAATATGACTCCCTCCACAGTGGTGTTGGAAGGTTTAATGCCTGTAAAAAATGCTTTTGAGAGCCACAGATAAAAGGAACTAGGAAAGCACAAGGTGTTTTATTTAAGGGCCCCCAAAGCATCTGAGAAGATGTGGCAGTCTGTGTGCTGTTTTATCTGAAATGGTCAGATATGCTGTCAGGAGAAGTAAAGGCATCTGCATCATGAAAAGAGATGTTACCTGGAGACCTCCAGGATGGATGCAGTTCTGCCTATCCACTAGTGGCCAGAAAGTGGTGTGAACTTTCCCAGATAACAGATTCTTCTATTACTACTGAAAATATTTTTCCCAAAGTGGCTTCATATCCCTGAAGGACCTCTGTTCGTCCTTAGGTTGTCCTGATCCCTTCATGATGAACACGATTCCCAGTGCCCCAGGTGAGGTCCAGTGCAGAGCGCTGAGGGCTCAGCGTGCGAGTACTCAGTCTTTCAGCCCTTTACTAAAACTTGGACCAGGAACTGCTCACTTGTGATGGGCCTGGAGATGAAGCTGAAGGTGGTTTTTGTGTGACAGTGTTCAATAAGTGTCCCTGAGTTGGTCCCTTTGGACTGGGCCTGCTTAGGCAAAGACAACATGGTGTTAAATGCTGTGGTCTTCACTATTGCCCTGGCTCCTATAAAACCTCTGCAAATTGAACTCACAGCACAGTTTCCTAATCTCCTGCAATGAAGATGTAACTCCATCCCCCACATTCACACTGAGGAGGAGAAACAAATGCTAAAGGGTTCCCCCCTCCTTGAAATATTAAGAGCCCTTCACACAAAGCAGCACGAGTGCAGAGGAATTAATCGGGGTAATTAGATCGTGTTGTATTTCATGGCATTTTCTCAGCAATAGTAATTATCTTAATTCTCATTCCCACCTCCTCTTCAGCCCACCCTCCCTCCTTTCTCCTCCTCACACCTGCCCATCTCCTGGCTGGGCGGCAGTGTTGATTTACGTGCTGTTCATTTTGTTTCAGTAATGAGAGGGATGTGGCTGATGAAGACCTCTCGCAGTCTAGTGACGTCTTCTTAAAGCACAGGCATAAAAGGGAGCTGTGCAGAACATCCTGTTATCCAGGGGTGAAAACACCGGGCTTGACCTCCCAGCTGCCATCAGCCACTAATAGAAGTTGTGTCCTGGGGCTGTGAGTCATAATATCTTCTTTAGGGAAGGAAGGAAGTGGCTCAGATAAAAATCAAACCCGGCCTGACCCATCACCCCGAGTTGGAATGGAAAAGCTCAGGCCAAACTCAAAACTATCATCCCAAGTTCACTGTGCAGCAAAATATCAGGTCCCAAGTCTTCTCCCACAGCTAGCCCTCTTGCTTTTATCCAGAGACATCAAAACATCAACGATGCAGAAAGGCTCCCAGGAGATTTATTTTTTTCCAGAGCCTGATCTCTACACCCACATTGTATAGAGAAATTTCAGTTGGCTTTGGGTAAGCAGTGAATGGCTGAATCTGTGTAAGTAATGGGTAAAAACCACCACCATCACTCACTTGCATGTTCATTTCCAGTAATACCCAGAAATCTGCATGATTATCCACGTGGTCCAAACTTCTTGAGCCTGCAGAAAGCTGCTGAAAGATAACCAGCTTCCTGGGGAGATGTCAGAGCCTCTCACTTATCTCCACCTTTTTGCAAAACCAGTTAAGTCTAGTCACCAAGGATGAGATTTTTTTGCTATATTGAATTTTTGCTGGATGAAGCATAGAGCTGCAGGGGAACATTCTCTCTAATCCGGAAGCTGGCTTCCCCAACATGCATTAGAAGGGCCCAGAGGCTGCTCTATAACTTATGCCGACCAGCTGTGGCCTCCACTAGCTGCAAATAGCTGGAATACCATGTGCTCTAAGTCACATTGTTCATGTTCACCCTAGCTCCACCCAGGCCACCTCCCTCATGGGCAGGAGCTGCCCAGGGTAGTACAGAAGACAGCTTTATGCCAAGGGAATCAGTAGCAAGGGACATCCAGCCCATGTTGGGTCCCTTATGCCACCAGAATCAGGTAAAGGGGAAAGAGCGGACTGGAGGGCCCAACAGTAGGTCAGTACTTAGATATTGCAGTGGAACCGTCATTAAAAATAGGGCGAGGTGGACAAGGAGGAAGAGACTGATGCAGCCTTAAGATTTCAGGTATCTTTAGATGGCATCAGATACTGCAGAGAGAATGAAGACTGCTCCACGCAGTGATCTGGTAGAGCCATGTATCTGTGCAGAGAGAAAACAAGCATTGGGTGCGATAGGACTCTCTCCGCTGATTGCTAGACCCGCATTCCCTACAGCAGCCCAGCTGGTTATCTGACTTCTCCTCTTGATCCCCACCCACAACATTAGGGCATCATGGCTTACTGCCATGGAGGCACCTTTGAGATCAAAAGCAGGAAAGGGTGCCAGAGGCACAAGGCAGTGAGTCACACTCTTCCATGATCAGCAAGGGAAGGGGAGGCAAAAAACTTAGGACACAACATAATAGGAGTTTGGGGAAATTATGCCGTGGCTTGAATTTTCTTTTAACTATGTTGCGTATGGCAGTGGCTTCTTAAGTGAGATAGATTTGAAGGCTTTCCCTGGTGTGAAAGGCCATTCTTGAAGACAAACTGAAGGCCTGCCTACAAGAATTAACATACAAATATCTTCATCACCCTCCTTAATTGAGATATTTTTTATGGAAGCGAAACATTCGCTTCTGATGTCTACATAGAGCGAATTCTCTTTCTCTCCACCCCTGTCTCCCATTTCCTTATCCCTTCTTCATCATCCTACAATCACTGTCCTTCTCTAAGCCAGCTGGAGGCAAAGAAGGGTGAAAGCCCCTATTTGCAAACAGCTGTCTTCAATCAACAGGCTGTTTAGGGCAAGGCTTTCAAAGACAGCATGTTCACCATACAATCAGGGGGCAGTGATGCGCAAAATTGCACATGCATAGAAATAGGAATCTTTTTCGGGAGGGGAACTGGAGTGCCAAGCGCAATAGACAGTAATTCTCTTTTTGTGTGCATTGAGCTCTGCACACTTAAATGATTTCCTCCTCACCCCCTGCCAATTACAAGGAGAACGCATCACCCAATTGTCAAAGGAATTCATGGTGAGAATTTTGTGCAGCCCAATCAATACCCTTTTGCACATTAAAAGGCACATTCCTCTACTTCAGACTCCACCACCGCGACCCCCTCCCCCCAATTACAGTTATGTGCTCATTTGTACAGTATACCCAGCTTATTACTTCCACCCCACTCCACCCTTTGGCTTTTGTAACCAAGAAGAAAATCAGTAACAGGGTATTTTGTTGTTTCTGTTTGGTTTTTAATATTCAGCATCCACGTTTTAGTGCCTTGTGTATGACGGGGATGGGTAACAGTAAGATGTGCCATCAGGCTACTGTTGTAGGGCATGGGGTAGTCACATGCAGAAGGCAGAAAGGAACTTCTCATAGCAGCATACAAGTAGGTAAGCACCTTATAGGGAAGAGAGGAAGAAGAGGAGAGGCAGAAGTCTCCGAGGAATCATGCCAAGTACAATGAACAAATGGAATTATCCAACGTGGCAAATCAAGCATTTTCCTGTCGATTGTTGTTATTCATTAAGAAACGCTTATTTTACTTCAAATCCACTTAAGTGGCCTACACAGTTATTAGGCACAATGTATAGCATCTATACTTGTGAAACACTGCCAAAACCACGTAGGGGCAGGGTAGAAGCTCCACTCCTTGGTTTTCTGATACAGTTAAGAAAAACACATGAGATCATTGGGTTTTATAGTCAGATTCAGCAGCCTCTTCCCATTTTGCTGGCCTGTGATATAAATCAAGTTTGGGTCTCTCTCTCCTTGTTCATTATCTGTTATCGGAATAAGCATGCGGGCATGGATCAGATAGGGGGAAGATGTTCCAGTCTTGTGTTTGAGGTAGGATTGCTTTGCTCCGTCCTATGTTCTTACTGCTGCGGTTTTCCATCGCTGATGATTTCATTTGCTCTGCTTCTCACCGATGTCTGTAGTGCGCTCCAGCTGGCTGTGGGATTTTTGTGGTGGGCTTTTTTTTCTAAGTCTGTAACATTTAATGACAAGGGAATGTAAACCACCTTTTTCCAAACCCGTTTCCCACCCAGCTCCCATCTCTCTGTCATTTGACTTGCTGGGAGGAGAGCAAAATATCGCAGAGGGTTTTCAATCATTTATGCAGCAATTTCCTAAACAGGATGATCCTTCAGCTACATTGAGCAGCTCAATTTGCACCTCTCCACGTGGGTGAAGATATTCCTGTGAGCATAACTAGAGTCACATAGGTATTTGAGCCCACTTAGGTATTTGTCTTCATTCTGCAGCAGTAAGTGTTGCTTCCTTAAGCACCATCTGTGGAAATATTCATGCACACACAGTGCCGAGCTCACCAACTGCATGCACAGCTCAGGGTTGTCTCTTCTGCTTGCCCGAGGAATGTCGCTCACTGGAGAGGAGTATCTAGGAAATCAGTGTGTTTGTCCCACTGTCGACTCAACAGGATTTGCACGTTGGGAGCCCTACCCCTGGTCCCCTTCCTAGCATGCTGCAGTGAAAAACCTACTTCTATTATTTTCCGCTCCTTTCTTTTATATTTCTTTTTCTTTTTCCCTTCTTTGCTTCCAGTTCTGCAAGGGATAAAGCAATCACTGCAGCCACTGAGGTGGATGGAGTTTGTGAGCATTCACAGCTTTACAATGGGGTCCTGCACTCCCAAAATTTGACTGAAGTGGTATGTGCAGAGTGTCATAAAAGGAGCTCATATTTTGGACCTTTGCCACTCGTCTCCCTAAGCTGAGTTTCCCTAGCTGCAAAACAAATATAATAGCTACTGTCTCTGAGTGTTAATGCAAATTTGTAAGGTGCCTTGAGATTCTCAGGTGAAGGATGTTTTTTTAGAGGTGAAAGATGGTGACATGGCGGGTCGCTGAATCACTGCGGGAACAATTTCCTGTCTGACAAATTGGTTTTCTGGCCCGTGACCACCTGTTAAGTCAAATAAAGTGGAATGGGTTGTCCTTAGGAGTCCACTTTCACGAGGGTATTTGCATCAACACCTTGAGTGGGCACAAATGCTTAGGGGCTCCTGTGCAGGGAACAGCACCTTCTAGCAAATAACCCTCTACTATGCAGTGAGCATCTGATCCTACAACTCAGTCTAACTGCCCAAAAATTGAGAGGCTCAGGACACTTGCAGTTTCCATGAACTCCTCTGAAACCAAAAGGTGCTCACCACCTCCAAGGATCAGTTTTTGCTATGTTCCCTGAGACTTTGCTTGAATAAAGACAGCAGGACCCTGGATTCGGTCCCACTTGCACTACTATACACACGCTTCCACCACTCTGAGGAGGAAGCTAGGTCAAAATGAACCATGAAAACACTTCTGAGTGAGGTAGATAGGGACAGCCCTGGCCCTTTAAAATTGTCCTGTCCTGCATCTATGTTGGCAGGGGACTCTGTGCACAGGGGCTTGGTGCTATTCAGCAGACTTCATCTCAGAGGCTGGGGGAATGTTTAAAGGCCAGAAGCTCACCTGATCACTGCCCATCACTATGGTTGGTTACTTGCCTTCCCTGTGCGGTGGCATAAATGACAGCGTTAGGTGAAAGGCAGTGGACAATTGTGCCCCGAGGTTGCGGCAGGGACCAGATTCTCATGGTGAGTGTTATAAAGCTGTTGGATGTTGCAGCCAGTGAAAGACGTACAGTTCAGTTAAAGACATGCCCTCTTCCCTTCTTGTCCCCTTGCTTCATCCCCCCCTCCCATAACCCCCTTTTCCCCTTTTCCCTTTCTTTTGTTTGTCTCCTTCCCTTGTTTTCACCCATTCACTGTCAGGAAGGGCCGCATCCGAAGGGTCAATTCAGCGCAGCCTGGCAGCGGCAGAGACTAGCAGCACCGACAGCTACAACAGTGAGTGGATTTCAACTCCAGGGGGTAGTCCGAAGGCTGGGGACTTGTATGGCTTGAACATGGGATGACAGCCGGGATTGCTCTTGGGACAGGGCACTTGTTAGTGGCGGGGACCACATCCCCGGTGTGTGATAAGAACACACATGCTGCTTTCCTGCACATCCGCTAACATCACCTCCGGACTCAGCTACATGGGAAAATAGCCTGGAATAACTATTCCACGCTAACTCCCTGTGTAGACACTCTTAAAGAGGTGGACTAAGCTGAACAGCAGAAAGCACCATTAAGGTCAAATAAGACCATCCAGAGGTCTTTACCTGGCATATCCAGCATAAGCAGGGGATGGGAGCATGCAGTACTTATGAGCTTCCCATTCTCCTTCATTTCACAGTAGCTTCCCAGTGCTGACAAGTCCACAGAGATGAGCCAAGGTCCCTAGAGCAGCTGGGACATAGATTAAATGAGTGTTTATGCACTGTTAAGTACCTGGCTGAGTCTTGTAGGACCCTCCCCATTTCTGTCACAGAGTGGGGCTCCCACACTTTTCTGTCTGTCACCAGAGATGCCTGCGAGTATGAGAGAGAGAGAGACTTTATAGTCGACACATCAGCAGTGAAACAGGCTTTCCAGAAAAAGGGATTTTGCTGCTTTCTCACATTTCAGTGCAGTAGTTGGAGATGCATTGCAGGGTGCAGATAGGAATCTAGTTCTAAGTGCTTATGTAATTTTGTAGCCTTAACCCTGGAGGGGTTTTTAACAATGGTTTTCCTCTATGCCCTGACACACTTTCTTTCTTATTTTTTGTCTTTCAATTCCTGTCCTTATGACAGAACAAGTGCTGGAGTCGACCTCTGCAGTGTAACATAATTATATGTGGCTTCTTTTTAGCTCCTTTCATCCTGCACATTCTTCAGACTATGAGCGTAATCCTTACAAATGCTTACTGCTGGTCTTAGCCCCTGCCATTTCCCAGAGTAGTCCCCATGGATGGCTGTGGGGCTAGTCACTATATAAGGGCTCTGGGGGGCATTATGGGCAGGGTGAGGCCTACCATAGATGCAGGGTTCCTCTGGAATAGAGGCCTCGAGTACAGGCACCCTCTAACTGCATGCCTATAAAAAGTCGCGTCAGCTGTTTCAGGAGTGTTTTGGAGGGCCTATAGCGTGTGACCCATACCTTCTGCTATTGCAAATTATCATAATTGCAGGCAGTATCTACAAAGTTGTCGCTTCCTTGTATTGATTTTATTCTTTTCCAACATAGAAAACAAGCTGATTAACGAATTCCCTCAGCTCAGTCTGTACCATGTAATAATCTAGCAATCAAATAGTTGTAACGAATTAGCAAATAGCAGTGAAAGGGCTCAAACTATTCAAGGGGAAAAATGAGCCTTAGACATTTCCCTGTGTATTCTTTGTAGGCTGGAGGTCTTGCAAAGGAGATCCAGCTCTCAAGATTTGGCCAGAGGTGGGAAGGGAGGAGGCATGTACCCCAATCCCTGGAGCTGAAAGCTTTCTGCTGTAAAATGCTTTTGCATGTACCCCAATCCCTGGAGCTGACAGCTTTCCACAGGAAAGCTTTCCACTGAAAGGGGAGACCCCTGTAGACCTCAGTGAGACAGAAGAGAATGTGTGTGGTAAGGATACTTGCTTTTGAGGTCTGGGTACAATTCCCTACTCTGTCACTGACTTCCTTGTAACCTTGGGCAGTTCATTTGCTTTTCTGTGCCTTGGTTCCTTTCTGTAAAATGGGGATAATAGTACCTGTCTACAGAGGATTAATACACCAAAAAGATTATATGGGGCTGGAGTACTCTTCTTACTGCAATCATATAAACAGATTAGTAACGTTGTCTGGAACAGCACAGAGAAACAGGCACTTGAAACTGTGCGTGCGGATCAGTCCAGGTATGGTGAACATTGGACAGTCTCATGGGTTGGAAGACTACTGCAATCTGGTATTTCGTAGCCCTTTCTTCACCTGGCATATCCAGCAGAAGCAGAAGCGCGTGAAGGAACTGTTCCAGTGACATCAGAGTCATCACAAATTAAGTTAGATGTACATTCATTAACTCTCCCCAAAGTCACACAGCAAGCATGTGGCTCAAGCAAAATTAGAACTCATTTGCTATGTCTTGGGGCATTGCCTTAACCACTAGGCTGTCTTTCTTCTTCCAGCAGCCACCTGCCTCTTTCACTACATACCCTGCAACTTACCTAAGGTCTGAGGAAAGGATGTAAGGGGTAGCACATTGACAACACACCCTGCAACTAGTACTATGAAAAGGGCATGCTACTCTGGGTCCCAGACTAACTTGCAACACGGCTTGGTCTTATTAACTATCCAACATGCCTACTGAGCCAGGCTGGGGTCCCAGAAAAACACAGCCAAGTGATCATGTAATTGAAGCCTGCATCAAAATGCATGTGCCAGAAGACAGAGCTATGGATAAGTCACTTCGGTACATAGCTGCCAAGGGCCAAACCCCAGTTCTGATCCCATCCCACAGAGAGCTGGGGCAGGCATGTACACACATGCTGGTGCCAGCTCATTTCGGTACAATTATATACTACTAGAGAAATTCTGTCCGTGGGCTCAGTTTGCAAAAAAACCAGATCTATGAATAGGATACTAAATCCCATAGCTAGCTCTTTGAATTGGGATTTGTTCAGCTGACATGAGCACATATGGATCTAAATGCTGTTCTGAGGACCAGCATGCGGGATTTTGACTTTATATTGCTGTGCTCCTGTTTGAAAATTGATCTCAGAAGCTTTTTTTTTTTTTTTGAAATGTCATATGAACCATATAATACCCTCCTGAATGCTTCGTAACAAATTAAAATGTTTTATTAGTCTATAATCTGAAAATCATTGCTGTGATTACTGTAAAAATTATAAGCTCTCTAGAGGGAGCGTTATAAATGGGTCTAAAGTGTGGACAAATATACATAGTTGCCATAAATATAATATGGGCTATGCACATCTATATCCATCAATCCCAACTGTCACATACAACACCCTTTGACATAAATTAATTGATGGCAGGTTGCAGTGGTACTTTTTGTGGGTGTCCTGTGAGTACAGATAGGGCCACGGTGGTAGTCTGGGGACTGAGGGCTGCAACAGGGGCAGTGCTAACTCTTGTCACTGGAACAGACACTTTCAGAGCAGCCTGTCATATCTGTTAGGGCAGAGACTCTAAGGGTTTCTGACAAGGAAGGAGAAAACCCATCCTTTCACCGTTTTACCTCAGGTTTCCAAAAGCAGACTCCCAGCTCTTTGATTTCAGAGCGTGGTGCAGAGCTAGAGCATATCAGTGCTGCTCACTGACATTTCCCCCCTGATCGAGAATCCCAGCTGGGCTAAGACCCTGTGAAACCTCTGACCCCTTTCTGCCAGGTCAGAATAGGAAGGGCGATGGCACACGCATCCTTTCTGTCTTGCAGGGATCCAAGCCAAGTAAACCTGGCTTTGCCCCTCAGCTATTCACATGCACATGCCCTTTGGAAACGAGAAGAAGCAGGCAGTCCTATTCAGGCTGGAGAAGGGCTCCCGGCTCGCATGCAGACATGCCCACTCGTGCCTGAGTTGCTTTATGCACACACCGTGGCAGGTAACCACCTTGCAAAATGCTTCCCCAAGAGCCGTGTCGCAGAACTGTTCCTTCAAATCCAGCTGAAGGCAGTGAGGGCTGCAGCCATCCAGCAGCGCTGGAAACCAGGTCGCGTGCTTGTTTCTCAAGCCGCGGACGAGGGCTGTGGGCGTTGAGATGCAGCCGCTTTGTGTTGCACCTAAAGCACCCCAGTGTCTCGACATGGCTCTGTGCTCTTAAGAAGCAGCGACTCTTGCTCTCTGAGGATGGCAGCACTGCCGTTCCTCTAGCCCCGCGCAGGCACTGTGCTCCTGCGGGTTTCTGCACGCCAAAACAGGAAGGTGTCAGGAGGTTCAAAGATTAATTGCCGTTTAACTGGCCATGTTTCGATCTCTGGATAAAGCTGTAATGGAAAACACAGAAGTACTCAGATAATTTGCCCTGGTACTACAGAGCAGATTACTCTGTACTTGGAAGGTCACTAGTTACTATGCAATTAGAGTCTTAACACTCGGTAGGCTGTGGTAGGCGTTCAACCTGCCATGTCTCCATTCAGTGCCCAGAGTCAGAATAAGAGAGGGACGGCAGCAGATTGCAGCTAGGAAAAACTGGTTCGGCACGTATATATGGCTTAAAGGATTCAAACTGGGGAGGGGAGGGTGAGAGGGAAGAGAGGCAGAGGGGATGGAGAAGGATAAAGAACACAAGGCTCCTGAAGCCGCCTGGAGAAAGGAAAGACAGAAAGCAGTACTCTACAGGCACAGATATGTTTAGGGGCTAGAATAGCAGGTGCTATGTGTTACCATCCTGCCAAATCCTCTTGTCAGGTGTCAGGGGTTGGTGGTTTCAGCAAAGCATAAGATGCTTCAAGTTTGGGTTGGGTGGTGTGGGCCACAGGACCATAAGAGAGGTGGACCATGTGAGGAGAAGACCATACTACAAGGGCAGCGGGTGTTGCAGGCTGGGAGTGCCTAGGCTGAAGCTTGTTGGTACTCATGGATGGTTTAACAGGCAGTCCTGGAGGTTGGGACTGAGGTCTGCTGGCAGAGCAAGCATGCCTGCCTACGCTGGCCCTGTGCCCAGTTAACGATTTCTCTCCTTCTTTTTCACAGGCACCAAATTCAAACACATGCTCAGAGCTTTTCATAGTGAAAGGTGCCTTTGATGATCAAGTATATGTTCCATTAATGACTCCTCGCACATCTCAGGGGTCTAGTAAAGCACTGAACCGGTCGTAATCAGTATGCCCTCGCATCCCTGTAATGTGACCTTGTTACACTCCCTACCCCCCCAATCATGTCCTCTTTTCTTCAAGCAAGCACTGTCCTCTCTGAACTACCTGTGGTAGCTTGTGACAGGACAGTTCACCATGAAACTCCCCTATTGCAGTGTAATATGGCAGCCCAGACACTGCAGATAGGCAGACAAATGGTAAAAGGCTCTTCTCCGTAAACCTCGGGGGCCACCATCCATCAATTATTACCCTGCTATGTGGACTGGCCTCCCGGTTGCAGCATGTGTTACCAGACAAAGATTCACAAATTCAAGAGAGGTTTAGGCAGAGCAGCAGAAATGGTCTGGAGTGAGAGTGATTGATTTACAAGGAAAGATTAAAAGTGCCAAATATGTTTGCCTTGGCTAAGGAAAGAGAAAAGATAAAATCTGCAAATATTTAAAAAACTGTAAACACCAAGTGGGAAAAAGCATTATTTAGGGTGGTACCTGGAGGCTGTCATGAAGAGCAATGAGATGAAGATAAGAAAGGGGAAATTTAGTCTGACTATCAGGAAATCTCCTTGACAGTGATATGGATGTGTTTATGGAGCAGTCTCCCATGGAAAAGCAGTGGAAGTCCCATTGGGATATTTTACACTGCACCTGTTAAAGCATTAGACAGACCTTTGAGAAACAGGCCTGAATTTTGAAAGGGGAGATGAACTGACTGGAGTTTATCAGATATGCTCCAGCTCTAATTCCTGGTGGTCTTGGTCTGTTAGTTTGGTACATGAATGTGCCTGTTTACACATGTATAATATGTGCTTATACACAAGGATTCTGGATTATGTCTCTCAGCTAATGTATACACAAGTAGCTTCAGCAGAGTCAGCTGAGGGTGTGACCCATCAATTTTAGACGCTCCTCCGAGACATTCCCCCTCTCCGTCAGTGACCAAGCAAGGATATCATCTAGGAAGCACTGACTCCCCTGCCTGCCCAGGATATATCTGCATTGTGTCATCCAGACATTTTGGAGCATTAGTGGTTTCTTTACTTCTCTCTCTCCTTCCGTCCTTCCTCTTGTGGCTAACCCTAATGGAGAGATGGTGTCCGGTGAGACCTCCTGGAAGATTCATTTGGTTAAGATGACCAACCACGGGCAATGCAGTCTTCCAGCAAAAGCTTTCAATTGGTGTTGGGTTCAGTAAAATGCCCCTTTTGGGGATGGATGGTTCAGGCCTCCGATTGGCTTCAGGAAAGGGAACCAGCGGTGCAGCAGATGTGAGACAGTTATATCTGGAAACGGCTCTTAGCACTTGAAAGCTCCATTAACGTTTGTGCTTCAGGCATTACCAGATTCCTGTATTTTTCCGTGTTTTTCATCTAAATTTCTCTGCCAGAGAAAGTGGAGATGATTTTATTGAGAGGCAATAAAGAGGAGCAGGACTTCAGGGCTGCCTTTCAATCACATGATCATAGTAATGCTGCCAACCAGGAGTGAACTTCAGGTCACTCTAACACCGCACTTGGAGAGGAGCAATGCCAGAATCCCAGAGAAGGAATGGTGGGCCCCAAATTCGAAAGTAGGCTGTTTTTGATTTGATAAAAGTCCTGGCAAGCAGTCCCAGATCCATCTTCTGTATGGGTGACTGCCCCTGCGAGTGTTGCTTTTAGCTCTCTCATCGTTTTGCTGCTGCTGCCATCCTATAACCCTCTTCAGATGGCTTCAGTCATTGTCTCCATCAGGAGTTCTCTCTCTCGCCTCCTGCAACTTCCTTTTCCAGTGCCTGAGCATCTTTGCCGAGGGACCATCGCACTCTGGAACATTCAAAAGAAAAGCAGTATTCACTGCAGCACATTCTCCCCTTTTTTGACCTCAAGAGATTTGATCACTAGCATCACATTGTATCCTCACAGTGTCTGAGATGTGCCTGGCTCTGCCTTTTCACGTTCCTGCTTATTCAGCGGTGCCAGAGCAGGCATGGCTTCCCCCGTGGCATGGACTAGTTTAATCACATCATTAGCAGGTGTGACATTGCAGCCCTGAATGATGAGATCTGTATGCTAACCTGCATCACAGGGTGATTGTTTAACATGCCATCCATAGGTTCTGTACCAATAGCTGATACTTCAGTAGAGCAAGAAACAGAAGCAACTATATGTCTTTGATGTTTTTGAGTTGAGAATGTGCTGGCCTACTCCAGAACAAGAACTCTTATCTTAAAAGGAGTTGTGTAAGTACTATCACCCAGGACACTTAAATAGACCAGACAAGGCAGTAAGAAATGTGCAGTAGGGAGCTGAACTTTACTGGCCTTCAGGAGACTGAGTAAAAGAGATTGGGGGGGGAGTTAAGAGATTGGCTCGGTTTGCTAGGGACTGTCCTCATCTACCATGTTTCTAAAGCGTTCATCACTTTGGTAAAGCACTACTTTTCTCTACAGTAGCCTAAACCACTGCAAAGTTTGAAGAACAACGGTGAGATTTTGGGAGCTCTGCTTATAACTCTTGTTCATGCTGACCATGATTAGACCTAGAAAGCCATTTGTTTGTGGATCACTGTGTTTGTGCACACAATCTTGAGAACGGCCTGTGCAATTTATGCACCCAAGCAGTTGCTCAGGTGGGTTGGAATAGCTGGTCCTCACTATCGATTCCATTATTTTGGACTGCAACGGTCTTGCAGTGCCCCACTATAATGTCACAGTCTCATGATGTTGCCGTGCTTCACGAGAGTGCTGTGATACAACTGGGTTTCAAACACAGGGGATGAACTGGGAGTTTTCAGGTCACCTTCCAGAGTTGCTGTTGCATATAAAGAGAGGGATTTATGTACCAGGGAGTTCCCGTGCCTTGCATTGCATTAAATTTCTGTCTCCATGCTGCCAAGCCCGTGCTCAGTGAATCTGACATTAATAGGAAATAGATTTCCAAACAATCAAGCCTAATGAATTTTGAATGTTATTATGATTAATATCAAGGCAGTTGAACTGATTATCCAGCATCCAGAAGTTAAGTAATGGAGCCTTGTCTAAATTGTGTATACTCTTCAGTCGGGAGCAGATCTGGCTTCATACAAAAAATGGCCATTATTTTCTCAGAGGGGGAGCCCTGAGCAGGGGACGGGGGAAGGACAGTGGGAAGAGAGATTAAGAGATATGAGAGAGAGCATGTAATGGTAGCATATGAGCATATGGTAGCTGATGAGGAGCTGTTTTATCAGTACAGTTTTCTGTGCTTTGTTTCTTGGCCATTTTGGTCTTTTGCTGTCTTATTACTAGACGGGGGTTTGATAGCATCTGAATTTCCTTGCATCGGAACAGAATTTGATGACTCAATTTCTGACATGCTCGTGTTTCTGACGTGCTTATCACTGTATTCTCAGGTCACTGTCAGGTCACTCCATACCATGATATGATACTGCAGCACAGCGCCAATATAAACCTTGTAGGGGATCTCTCCCACCTGTATACACTTCATAACTGCTAGATGCATCTGCCGCCTGTATAACAGGTAACTGGGCAAAATTTGGGCAGTGCCTGGGCCACTTTATCTCTAATAACAAATGTTACAACAAAATTCCCAGAGCTGCTGGGGTCTCCTTGGCTCACTCCCTGTCTGTCTTGCAAAACAGATGTTACTTCAAGTAGCTGCCTAGCTTTCTAGGTGGCATCTGAATGTTTTGCTTCTCCAACCAAATGAAACATGGCTGTGACCCACAAACCCCACCCGCCTGCTCAGAAGGTATGGTTTTTAAGGCAGCATTTCCAAAGCGAGAGTGAGAGGCAGGGTCTGGCTCATTTGCATATCATTAACTTCCCTTTTTTATGGCGGGGGGTGCTGCTGTCGAAGCCCTGGGAACAAAAGAGATGGGTTGAGCTGTGGTTTGGGACTCACTGAATACGTGTCTATGTTCTTGGCAAACATAATTAAAAATATGTGTAAGATTAATCCTCCATTTCCCCATTTTTAACCACCCTCCACATTACCTCTGGCACTGTTAGATGGCAGATAATATAACAGAGAGAGGACTCCTGGGTGCAGGCAGCTCTTAGAGCAGCAATGATTTATCTCAGGCCATTTTGAGGTAGCAGACTTTACCTCTAGCTACAGCTACCCCTCCATGTCTGCTCCCCCTCATTTGCATAAGTAATTGGCAGCTTGTTAATGGCTCATTAAGAATGCTGAAAACCGTGGGATTAAAACAAACTCAATGGAGCGGAGACTAAGGGAAGGGGGAAAAGGACCGTGTCCCTGCTTGCAAATTACACCGCTAAATTCAACCTGATCCAGCATTACAGGTCATAAACCAACCAGATTGCTAAATGAAGGAAGGAAAAACAATGTCAATGGGTGGTTTTGTTTTTAGGCTCATTTTTAAGATCAGCATATCTGGTGGGAGGGTAGAAATGGTCCTACAAACCTTTATTCTGCTACCACCTGGAGTCTCCCACTCTCTTCCTCAGTCTTGCAGTACCTGGCTGGTCATTTGGTCTTTTTGTCCTGGTAGGTACCTGCCGCTGCCTACGTTCAGCTCACGACAACTTCATTCAGCTTGTCCTGGAATCGTACTCTAGCCCCCTCCCCTCACCTTGGAGCAGGTCAGCCATCCCTCTCCTGCCAAGCAAATAGAGATGGACACAAGCCAGCTGTGTCTGCTTAGGAGAGGCTGCTCACATTTGTAGACACAGATATAGCTACTGTTCACAAGGCTTTTCACCAAGGCCTGTGACAGTAGTCCAGTTTTATCGCTTGCTTGTCCCTTTCAGATGCCTTGGCACACAGACAGGAAGCAAGCCCCTTTCTATGAAGCTTTGAGCATCTGGGCTGGCGGAGTGTGGGGATTAGTGCAGAAGCAGAGGCTGCCATCCCTCTGAGCAATGGAAAGGATGTAAAACAGCAAGGCACTGGAAACTGAGGAGGATCAACTAGCTTTTTTAAGTCAGTGCAGCAGCAGGGACTGCCCGAATTACAAGACCCAGGTCTTCAACAGTCCCTCCAGATCTGGGATGAACAACAGCATCTTAGAAGCCCTGAGTGCTGATGAGTTCCTTCCCCTGCTGCGGCCATGAGCTGTGCCCCGCAAGGACTTAGGTTGAGTCGAAAGGCTAATTTGGGAGGTGGAAGTGACATATGACACTGCCTGACCTGCTCATGGCAGGGAGCAGCAATACTCCCTTCCACGTGCTCCCTTCCCACCTTGTGTTACCTCTCTCTGCCAGTTGCTCCCTGTAAATCTCAAAGGCACGCAGCTGGAGAGGTCTTAGTAACAGCAGGTTCAGATCATCAGTGGAATCACTTTGCAACACCTTCATGATCGCTCAGGAAACTAGGTCTCCACCTCTTGTGGCCAGTGGGTACCCAGGGAACGCTGAGGGCACGACAGCAATGCCAGGAGCATCAATCCTACATAAATGCACAGCTTCCTTGTGTCTGGGACCCCAGTTTCAAAGCTGCTCCACCCTCATAGAGCCACTGCCTTGAACTTTTCTAGAGATCTTGGGACATTACTCCCTGGAAACGTCATTGGTGAACAAGGGAAGGATTAGCACGAACCCATAGATATGCTGTGGGAAGGGCCTTTTCCTGCAGAAGGGGGTGGAATAATAAACTGTTTGCTTTCCATTTGAAGTCAGAGTTACACTAATGATGTCTCTAGCCTCTCTGGTTCTCAAATCACTGTGGAAACTACATGCAGGATACAAAGAAATCACATCTCCCCTTCCACATAGATGCATGCACACACACACCCACACATGCTTCTGGATGGAGCATATCAGCTATTTAATAGCAGTGCAGCATCACCGTTTAGAATAGATTGAGGTGTCTACAAGGAATATGTACATCAGACTAATAAGGTTAATCCTCGCATCTGTCCAAAATAGGCTCATGGAAGCCTTAATGACCACAGAAGTTAGATGCATTAAGAACTAAAAAGCCATCTTTCCAAAATGGGTCAGAAAAGTGAATCCTGCCATTAGTGCATGGGGGAGCTCTAAGGTCAGTTCCAACCTAATTATTCTTTGCTTGCACATCGGACCTGAAAACCAGCGCTCCCAGCAGCACAGCATCTAATATCACACTGTTGCATTAAGCACTGCCTGCCACTCCTCCGGCAATGACCTCTTACAGTCCTTGGGGTTTTCCCAGGAGGTATCCTATCCATGCACTGGCAAGACCTAGAGGGTCTTGTCACTCTGCTCAGGGTCAGAGCAGTCGCCATATTTGGGGTCACAAAGGAATTTTACTCCATGGTCAGGTTGGTATGGACTACTTTCCTCTGTAGTATTGGGGGAGAGGGGCAGCCCTCTGCCTGGGTTCTCTTGAGCATGTATTCACAACCTTTTACAGAAGCAGGATATTGGCTGCCATGCTTTACCTAGGACAGGTTAGGGTGTTAGGTCCGTGTTGTGTCAGGGTTGAGGGTAGTCTTACGTAGAGTTTACAGTACGAATTGTATAGGATGGTTTGGATAGAGGTGATCCTGCCGCAGGCAAGGGGTTGGACTAGAGATCCTATCCAGCCTTACTTCTCTATGATGGTTTCTGATGAAGACTCATCTCCGCTTTGTTTATTAGCACGCACACGATCACAGCCTGCACTGGTGGCCAGGCAGCAGCATTGCTTATGGATGGTTTTCTTTTCAGCTTCAGCTTAGTCAAATGTGGAGGCTTTTCCTGCTTCTTGGCTGTCTTCCTTCTGCTCTCACCTCCTCTCAGATGAACCAGATACCTGTGGTTGCTTTTTATTGACAACTATCCAGGATTACAGAAGAGCAAGTATTGCCCCTGGCTGAAATTAGTGCCTTCTGATAAGGACTGGCATCTGGTCCTTGGGAGAAGGTCCAGAGTAGAGGATCTTCAGGGGATCATCTGCTTTTGGCGCTGAGGTTTTAAAGGACGTGGGCATATGTATTCCATCTCATCCCAGCCTGGGAAGTCAGCCAGATCTGCAATTACAGGACAGCCCAGGTCATCCTCACACACAGGAGGAGTTGATACAGCAAGCAGAGCACATGTGTCTTGTCACTGGGTAAGAAAGGAAATGAATTGCTGATTTGTGGATTCCACTGCATGCACAAACCAAACAGATAGGAAAATGGACCAACCTGGTTCAGAAAGAAATGGGTACAAACTTCCCACCTTTCAAGATATTTAGCTGGCCTTTGCCAAGATGGACATTTTCTGTGGTTCAGTCTCAGAGATTTTTGGAGGCGGCAGCAGCAAAAGCGAAGCTCCCCAAGTGAATGCAGGAGAAAACAGGAAGGTGTCACATGAGCCTCCCTTCTTTCCCTTCTGTCTGTGCCACTGATCTGTTAGAGGGCTTGTGCATCTGGGGCTTAAATTGTAACTCCACCAAGGGTGAAATTCAAACTCCATCAAGCCCCAGACCTATCTGTGATTTCTGCTCCATCAGAGGAGCTGCCCATCATCAGAAATGCTGCAACCTGCTCCATTACCTGCTGGCTGCTATACAACCAAACTCATTGGGGATAGCATGTTGTTGTCCTATTCCTTCCTAATCAGCTGGATGTTATTCAGAAAGCAGGGACAAGGAGATTGCTTTCCCCAGACAGATTCCCCCAGGAAGATTGCTTTCTTCCTTCCTAGAAGACAAGCCTGGAGCTTTATAATCAAAACTGTACATAGCATTTATATAGCTTTATATCTTCAAAGTGTTGCGCCAGCATTAACTAATTACCCTTCTCCCTAATGGCCATTAATGCTGGCTTATCATGAACCTCCCGCCACCTCCCTGAGTTTCTGATCTAATACAGCAATAAGCCACACCGAAGAAGTGGCCTGTTATCTTGCAGGCTGGTGTCTTGGATGTGCAGTAAGGCCTAAGGGCAAAGGCCAGGTGTGCTGGACCCTTGGAGATATGTGATTGTGGAACAGCGTGTCCTTGGGATGTCCATTAGCAAGCGACATGGCGGAGTGTATTGATAGCGTGGTTCTAAGATGGACATGCTGTGAAGAAGGAGGTCTCTATAGCTCTGGGGCACATCACGTGCACCTCTTGCTGCATTCATTTGTGGGCATGGTGTGACCAGGAAAGTACTAGCAAATTTGGAAGCAGCAGGACGGTGGAGATGACATAGCAGCTGGAGGGGTTAATTTTGAAAGAACAAATATGCCTGGCTAGACTGCGTAGCCACTGAGAAGAATGGATGTGGGGAATGTCATGCAATATAGAGAGCTTGAATATGAAAGAGGAAGGGGAAGTTTGTTAGTGTCATTGGACAAGAAGGGTGCAAAACATTAGGCTGACTGTCAAAAAACAATTCTTCAGAACGAAACCTTCACCCATGTTGTGGACAGTCTCATAAGGAAAGCAGTGGGAGCTCTTTGCTTGAAAGCTGGACTGGAGGATTCTGATTTGTCTTGGGGAGATGGGTCTGGACGACTTCCAGCTCTTCTCCACCTTTACCGTTTCAGCCTCTGGATAGGAGAAGAGGAGGGCGGAGAGGGAAGTGACGGGAATCCTTCAGAAGTGATTGTTGCAGCACACTCGACAGACAGGAGCCAGCCCCGCGCGTTGGCTGCTCTGACAGAAAACCACCATGCCAAACCGTCTCAGCAAACTAAGGACTGATTGAAGCAAACTCTCAGCTTTGCTCTAAAGATACATAATGATTCTCGCCAGAGCCAAGGACGTGACATGGAAGTTGGCTCTGCAAAAGGGAAAATAAAGCCCGAGTTGGAGCCAGGTTTGTTTAATAGCATTGTTTCTCTTCAGTGCTTTTGGCAATGCAGGTCCCCCAGGTGACCTCAGGTGAAGTGCACAAGCCTGAGAATCACACTTATGAATAAAAAGAGTCCCCCACCGTGCAGTATATACTGCTGCCAGCACATGGCGTGAGGGTGCTTTGGTGATCCGGGGTCACAGGTTGCAACCCAGGCAGTTCAGTCCAGCTGCTCTCCATTCATCTCATAATACTTGTGACATTAGCAAGCAGCAGGATATAACAGTTTGAGCACAGGTTTGGGGCTCAGGAGAGCCTGCTTCTGCCATGCCTGTCTCAGTCTCTTCCCCTTCTCTTGTGCCTCAGTTTCCTCATCTTTGGAAACTACAGAGGTTTGAGTATCGCTCTGGGAGCCTGGATCTCAGTCCTGTCCAACTGGGGAAGTTTGAAACTAGCATTTAATGGCCAAGATCTCTCTGTGTTGTTACCCATTTCAGCACTCACTTGGGTTTCTCCAAGCCTTGCCCATTATCCCTCTTAATGGAGCCTTCCCCACCTTTGCAGTCATCTAATGATGTGGGACAGGGGTGGGAGAGAGTGCGAGCGCTGGGAGAAGGCAGATTTCTGTGAAACTAAAATGAGGGTTATAATCCTAATGTCGTTGTTATGGGAGCAGTAAATTTGAAGGGTTGTGGGTTTACAGTGTAGAGTGCTAGGAAGTATTAACTCTGCACCAGCTGAGAGCTTCTCCCCCCTTGAAATATAGGGGCCTCCAAGAGGTCCTTTTGTATGGATATAGGTTGGACATATACTGACCGATTGGGATCCAGAGAGATTTGGCAATTAGTTATGACTGCCCTTTTAACAACAGGTACATGTGCATAATGTACACAGCTGAAATAAGCTCCTTAGCAGTCCCTGGATTCATGGCCATTAGCTAAGCCAAGGATCTCTCATTACATCCTTAGGACAACAGATGACATTGGATTTAATTCTCTGAGCAATTTCCCCCCAGTGCATCTTGAGGAAGCCAGTGACTTGGCTCAAGTCTTGGTTCGTTAGAGTTGAGATGGACTATTGGCTTCTTCTCTGTCCTTCCAGGGCCAAATCCTTAGCTGGTGCGAATCTGCGTAGGTCTACTGAAGCCAATAAAGCTGCCTCTGTTTATGTGAACTGAAGAGCTGGGCCACAAAAGCCCTCCAACTTTCTGAAGTTTAGTTCAAAGGGAAGTTAAATGTACACAATCTATCACACTGCCTGTATCTCAGCTGGGCCTGCAAGGTTCAGGATATTGCAAACCTAAAGAGCTCTGCGATGAGTAATGATTTCAAGATTGCCGGAAGACTGAGGGTTAGTGCTACTCAAAGGGTGAAAATAAATGAGTATTAGCACAAAATAGTTTTTGCAACAACCAACTTTGATATATATCATGCTCTGTTGATAACATTTCCTTGGAGTCCTTCATAACAAGGGAGAGCAAATCATAAAAACCTGGAAATGCAGGAAAGAGCTAAAATTGTGGCCAAGATTTACAAGGAACAAACAAAGGAAGGAGTCTTCCCAGTTGTAATCAAGAGTGTGTTCTTGGGAGTTCAAGGCTGCGCACTGAGAACATGTCAGCCAAAATATATCTGGACTGAACATGGGAGAGCTGGGGGGGGGGAAGTATTACAATGAGCTCTTTATCCTCATGCCTTGCACGTCTTCATGGTTCTGCGCTTAGTAATGAAAGAGGTTTTGGAGACGTGGAAGAATCTGCTGTTTGTAAAATTAGGCTGTGATAAGAATTCAAGATTGGGCCAAACTACAGAGGTTTGAGTTTCGCTCTGGGAGCCTGGATCTCAGTCCTATCCAACTGGAGAAGTTTGGAACTAGCATTTAATGGCCGGAGACCTCTCTGTGTTGTTACCCATTTCAGCACTCACTTGGGTTTCTCCAAGCCTTTCCCATTATCCCTCCTAATGGAGCCTTCCCCACCTTTGCAGTCATCTAATGATGTGGGACAGGGGTGGGAGAGAGTGCGAGCGCTGGGGGAAGGCAGATTGCTGTGAAACTAAAATGATTTGTTTTAAATACCATGGCTGTGCAGCAGTTGACATGAGGTGACTTCCATGGTGGTTTCCATTGCATGGTTTCCTTCTACGGCAGTTCATAGGACTAGTGACAGAGGCAGGGTGTTTCCTTGACCCTGCTGCAGGGGCACAGGATAAAATCCCAGATGAGGCACCACAGTCTCTGTCCCAAGAATTGGGTCTTTCTCTGCCACAGCTTCACCCCACAGCCCAGACACATTCCTGCCTGTGTTTGCTGTCTGCAATACCATGGAGTTAAACTACTCGTGCTCGTGAGTGTCTGTAGTCAAATGAGCAAAGCTTCCCAAGTGGCTTCTGAAAAAGAGATCTCTGTGAGCAATGCCACAACGTAGGATGCTTTGCCCTCCACAGATATGAATGCCAGAGCCTTGCAGCCATGTTGCATTCAACACCTGCTGTTCAAAATGTCTGTCAATTAGTTATTCTCATACAGATGGCGATTCCTGTCTGAAAGGACAGAAGAGAGAGAGGCTTGTACTACTCAGGGACTTTGGTTGTACAAAGCTCTAGCGGATAGAAGGTAATTCCTTCTGCTTTCAAGCTGCGGCTGCTTACATGTCTCTATCCATCTGTTTGACTGAAGCGTATTAGAGATGGAGAGATACTGCCCAGGAACAGGCTTCCTTCATTCAGCCTTCCCCAGAGGGAAGGAGTCTTACACCAGTTATTTTCCAAATGTTTCATATATTCCTACTTGGTTCTGGGCCACTGGGCCCTTCACTGTTATTTGAATCTGCAAGGGCTAACTTTTCATCCACAGACTATGGTTTTGAACCGGCAGTGGGTGATGTACTCATACCATCTCACAGTGTGGTTTTACAGGATTGAGCTCTTTTCTGCGGTTAGCGAAGTAGATGCACAGAGTCTAGCTTGAGGTTCCCAGAAGCAGCAGTAAAGTCGTACTAAGATAGGGTATTTCTGTGCATTTCAGTACTAAAACTGGCTATGCCATGTGTGCTGTCTTGTCCAGACCTAGTAAGAATAAAAAGCTAGTGCTTCACTCTGCCCTCAGTCTTTCCTGTCTTTTTATCTTGGTTCTTCAGTCCTTTGGTGTTTGAGCATATTTGAGGCATTTTGCTACATTACTGTGCAAGTCATTTTTGGGACGAAAGGAAACCGTTGTACCTGGGCATTTGTTTTGTATTTTCCAGTCTATTCCATTAATCAATTAACTTTGGTGGGTGAGAGTGTAAACTCTCTAGGTATCTGTATACTGAGATAGCCTGCAGTTGAGAAGACTTCTGCTTCTTCTGCACTGATTCTTTCCGGTGCCTTTTTCTCGGGTCTCTGATAACACAGATTGCCTATGCTTTTCTCCCCACCCTCAGGTTGGAGGACACACCATGCTGCCCATCCGCTGGATGCCTCCTGAGAGCATCATGTACCGGAAGTTTACAACAGAGAGCGACGTCTGGAGCTTTGGGGTGATCCTCTGGGAGATCTTCACGTATGGGAAGCAGCCTTGGTTCCAGCTCTCGAACACAGAGGTACCAGAAGAACCAGGGTTTCTTGATCTGCAGAGAGGGGAAGGGGACATGGTCACACAGGGTATCCGTAACGGGACATTTGATTTCCCCTGGGAACTAGAGGTGTTCAGAGGTACCTGGGAAAGTTGTATCACTTCCCTTGCCCTTGTCTGAAGCCAAGGCATCCTGCTACTTTCTATAATCTCACTGGGAACTCCTGCCCCTCCCTTGACTAGTCTGGCATGGCTGGTAATGCCACCGCAACAGCCTCACCGAGGAAGGAAATGCAAAGCCATGACTTTTCTGCAAAATGCAGCCGCTCAGAGGCTCTACTTGGAGGTGGGGGGAAAGAAACATTGGGTTTTCCTTCCCTCCACCTTTGCCCCTTCCTGCAGTGTCTGAGTTAACCACTGACAAGTAAGGCAGTGCAGGCTCATCCGTCCTTCCTTGGCATGGGGTACATCAATCTTAAGTAGCAGTCCATCGTAAGTGAGTTGCTTCCCACAGATGTTGTATTGCATCCACCTGTTTGTGGAGGGTAAGCAGAAGTTCAGATTGCAAAGCGGCATCTCTAGTGCTGTTCACAGGAGGCAGAGGACAGGTTGAGCCTCAGCCATGTAAGGAAAGTTGGACCAAACTATTCAAAATGGAGAAACGGTTTCTCAGCAAACAGGCTCTTCTCTTATCCATTCATGCCCACCGCCCTTTGAATCCAATGGAAACTGAGTGAGAAGCGCCTGAGGGTAAGAGCCAGCCTCACAAATCCAGTATTCGAGTTCTCTAGGAGAACTGTCCAGTGCACTTGCTCCCTTTCCAGGCAGGGCTTCCAGAACAAACAGCACGCTGGGCTTGATGGTCACCTCTTAGATGTTCACAGTAATAAATGCTTGTTACCAATATGGTGCATCAGATGGGTATCATTATCTCCATTTTACAGATAGTGGCACTGAGCCACAGAGACCTGGGGTGACTTGGCCAAAGGTACCAGGCGAGTCAGTGACACAACTGGGAATAGATCCCAGGTTTCTTGCCTGTGATTAATCTTCACTACTACAATCCATTTGGCTATGTGGACTTACAAGTGTTTTCAGAACTGGGAATAGCACTGGTTGCTGTTGGTCAGGACAGAGGTCTATTTGCAGGGCTGAATGGATGCCAAAGGGTGGGAATGGCAAAGGACACTGCAGTTCAGAACTGTGTCAGTGAAATATTCAGGGGAGGCAAATGTAGTAGAGCTGTGAATGCTACAGCTCAGGTTTGAGGTGCATCAGCAGAAATGTGTCAGAAGGTTTATGCCTGGAATAGCAGGGGCTGTTATAGATGAGGAGCAAGATACATTGACAGAACCACGTGTGGGAAAGTTGCACATTTTTATCCTACTGTGTATCTAATGGTTTTTGGAAATTTCACCTTTTGTAACAAGAAATGTGCATTTTCTGCTTTCCAGGCACAGATCCCTTAATTAAGTGAGTTGCAGAGATGGAAAATCCTAGGTGTTTCTTTACATCTCTAATACTTGTCCATTCATGTGCTCAATGGGGCATGACTGTACTTCCCAAAGTAGTGCGCACGGACATTTTAGAGATGTGGGAAACCGAGATAGACAGCGACAGAAGCCATTTGTCAGGATAGTTAATGAGCTGCCATCACATTCCCTAGAAGGGTGAATACACACAAACACAAATGAGTGCACACACCTTATACACGAGGCATGTCAGGCTGGAGTCTGACAGCACAACTGCCTCTGAACAATTTGCCTCAGTTTCCCGAGTCAGTGAAGGGAGGATGATAATGGTAATCTAGCTACCTGCCACTGAAGATTAGGGAATGTCGTACAGTACTTTGGACTAGGAATGATATTGCAGCCAGGCTGGATTTTTTGAAGCTGTAACTTGCCTCCCAGCTCTACCCTGGCCCTGCCCACTCTCCTTCAGTCCCCATTTCTACAGCTGATTTCCCTACAAGAGTGAAATCAAAGTTCAACTCTAGACAACAGTGAATGGTCATCTTTCCATTGAGAGGGAGCTATATTTGCTGTTGGGCTGCTGGTCAGGAGCAGATTGTGGACATGCCAGTTCAGAGACCAAGAGTGACTCCAGCATCAGTTTAGATCTTGGATAAGCACTTTTAAAGCTAGTCTATAGTGCAGTCACAGCAGTGATTGGACTGTGGATAGCCCTAATAAGGTTTGACATGTCTAGAATTCATTCCTTACTCCTGGGACATGCAGAGCGGAAATGAGCCTAAACTTGTCAGGCTGTTGGGTTTGCAAAGGTGAGAAGAGCTGTTTCAGAAGTTCTTCTCCACGCTGAAAAAGATGCTGGCTGAGGGGGAGGGTGGGATGCAGATCAAATCCAGTGAACGGCAACCTGAACACCCCAATATTCCCTTGACTTCAATTTTTTTCTAAGGATAAAGGATTCACCATGAATCGTTGGCATAGGAGGCATTTGTTAAAAGCCTCAGTTAATAGAAAAGTAGGGTTGGAAGAGACCTCATGAAGTCTTCTAGTCTAACCCTCTGTTCAAAGCAGGTTCATCCCTGACTAAACCATGCCAGCCAAGTGTCTGCCCAACCTGCTCTTGAAATTTCTAGGGATGGAGAAAGTCCATAATTTCTCCAGGTATCCTGTCCCAATGACCATCTTCATAGCCAGAAAGTTCTTCCCAACCTAAATTCCTTCTGCTGCAGTTTGAGGCCATTGTTCATAGTCCTGTCCCCTACAGCCACATATAAAAGTCTATCTCCATCCCCTTTATAATTCCCTTTTGGGTATTTGAAGACTTGTCAAATCTCTTCTCTCCATCTCAGTTCATCGAGACTGAAAATGAACCCTGCCATAATGGGGTTTATGACTATGGAAGCCTGTCTGCAGTCTGCATTTTCATCCCCCTCTCCTCAGCAGCTCCTCCTAATCTCTCCTGTCACTATTTATATGCAAACATCAGAGTGATAACTATCTGTTTAGATATGTGGCAGACCCCGTTGCTATTCATAAATGATAAACTTCAGGCCCCTCTCTGCTTTGTTTCCCTAAACACACTGTTTGGGATCTGGACTTAGCCACAGCACATTATCAGGTCACTCAGACCCTGTGGTGCCAGTATTCATCAGCCCCAGACAGGGGGCCATTTGGTAATAGCAACTCTCCAACAAATTACTCCCTTCCACCCCTCCTTCCCCCATTTGCATCCTTGCTTCTTGAGAGAAGGATGCAAACAGGCAAGTGCTTGGGGGATTATTCTTCCCCAGAGCCAATCTAAAGAAACAATTTCATGCTGCTCAAGTGTTCAGATTTCTCCTATTAGCTGCAGTGACCTGGCCTAGAACTCAAGGTGTGAACATCGGTGGGGTTTTTTCTACTGTTGTGACTTAGATCCAAGAGAAAACATAATTCTTCCCTCAGCTTGTAAGTGTTATAAAAGGGGCAAATTTGCCAGTAGATATACAGGTGTGAATAGCTAAATATAAGAACAGGCAGAATGGGTCAGATCAATCATCCACCTAGACAACTAGCTTGTCTCCAACAGTGGCAGTAGTAGATGCTTTAGAGCAGGGGCGGGCAATTATTTCGGGTGGAGGGCTGCTCACTGAGTTTTGGCTAGCCATTCAGGGCCACATGACAGGCAGCCAGGGGCAGATAAATATTAAATTTCTAAAAATTTTAGGCACCCCATGGGTTGGATAGAAAGGCCTGGTGGGCCGCATCTGGCCCATGGGCTGCATTTTGTCCACCCCTGCTTTAGAAGGAGAGCAGATAGGAAGGCCAAAGCAGGATTACAAGTCAGGCTGGCAACAAAAATTCAGGACAACAAGAAGTCTTTCTTTAGGTATAGAGGGAGCAAAAGAAAGGTGCAGCATAGGATCCCTCCAGGACAAACCAGGGCAATTGGTGACAGAGAGGGGGGGACAAAGCCGAGCTCTTCAATGAGTTTTTTGCATCTGTATTCCTAGACACAGACCAAGACAAATCTCCCAGTTGGATTGTAGACAGACACAGGAGGGACACCAGCCCACCAACTGTTAGCTCAGACTTAGTGAAGGGACACTTGGAGGGCCTGAATGTGTTCAAATCAGTAGATCCGGATGAACTTCATCCAAGGGTGCTGAAGGAATTGCACAGTGTCACAGCAGAGCCGCTAGCATGGCTTTTCGAATACTTGTGGTGCTCCGGTCAGGTCCCAGAGAACTGGAAAAGGGCCAATGTGGTCCCTATTTTCAAGAAGGGGAGGAGGGAGGAACTGGCAGACTATAGGCCAGTTAGTCTCACCTCTATCCTTGGGAAAACTCTGGAAAAAATCATTAAGGATCACATTTGTGGGAACCCAGCAGGGAAAATAATGCTGAAAGGAAATCAGCACAGATTCACTGCGGGTAGATCTTGCCTGACTAACTTTGTTTCTTTTTATGACCAGGTCACAAAATGCCTAGATGCAGGATTCGAGGTAGATGTCATCTACCTAGACTTTAAGAAAACCTGCAATATGGTGTCTCATTCTGTTCTCATAAATAAACTGACAGGCTGTGATGTAGACTATTACACAGTCAGATGGGTGGCAAACTGGCTTAGGGGTCTCACCCAGAGAGTGGTGGTGGACGGGTCGATATCAACCTGGAAAGATGTGGGCAGTGGAGTCCCACAAGGCTCGGTCCTTGGACCAGTGCTATTCAATATCTTTATCAGTGACTTGTATGAGAGCATGGAGAGCACTCTGTCCAAGTTCGCAGATGATACCAAATTATGGGGCAAAAGTTAACACAGCAGAGGGTAGGGAATGGATCCAGGTGGATCTGGATAGGTTGGAAAATGGGCAGAACGAAATAGGATGCAGTTTAACAAAGACAAGTGCAAAGTGCTGCACCTGGACAAAAAGAACCACTTACAGGCTGGGGGGTGACCTTCTCAGCAGCACAGAAGCAGAAAGGGATCTTGGAGTCATAGCTGAACATGAGTTGTCAGTGTGAGGAAGTGATCAACAAGGCTAACTGCACTTTATCATGCATTCACAGATGCATGATGAACAGGTCCAGGGAGGTGATGCTTCCCCTCTATTCGGCACTGATCAGACTGCGGTTGCTGTACTATGTCCAGTTTTGGGCGCTGCACTTCGAGAGGAATATGGAGAATCTCGAGAGGGTTCAGAGGAGGCCAATCATATGGTTAAGGGCCTGCAGGCCAAGCCCTACAAGGAGAGACTGAGGGACTTAGATGTCTTCAGCCTCTGTGAGAGAAGTCTGAGAGGTGATCTTGTGGCTGCCTATCAATTCATCAGGGGAGGGCAGCAGGGAATAGGAGATGCTCTCTTTACTAGGGCACCCCTGGAGTAACTAGGAACAATGGCCACAAATTGACAGAGAGCAGATTTAGGTTGGACATTAGAAGGAAGTTCTTCACAGTAAGGGTTGCTAGAATCTGGAATGGGCGTCCAAGGGAGGTGGTGCTCTCCCCTATCTTGGGGGTCTTCAAGAGGAGGCTGGACAAGCACCTGGCTGGGGTCGTCTGACTCCAGTGCTCTTTCCTGCTCAAGCCAGGGGGTCATACTTAATGACCTACTGAGGTCCCTTTCAACCCTAACATGAATGAATCTATGAACAGGGTATTTGCTGAGTCATCCACCCCGTCATACCCTTCGTGGTATCTACCTTCAGTGGTTTAGTGATGTCAGAGGATAGCTATTAATGGACTAACCTTCATGAATTGGTCTAAACCCTAATTGAACCTGGCTATGCTATCTGCCTTTCCAACCTCCTGTGTCAAGGCGTTCCACAAATTAATTGTGTCCTATGTAGAAAAAAACCAAAAACAAAACGGACTACTCTTGTTAGTTTTAAACCCGAGCCCTACTAATTTCAGTGGGTGTGCCATCATTCATATGTTCTGGTTCTTGGTGAAAACAGCTCCCTATTCTAGCATCTTGTTTGGGTTTTTTTTCTCTCTTCGTGGGGAACAGCTTTTTCAGGAGAGAAAAGGATCACTTAGGATATGAAAGGTATTAGGCTTTTTTTGAAAAACAACAGGAAGCATTGGCTTAATTGCTTGTAATTTCAGCCACTCCTTTGTGTACATTTCAGTTGGTTTCATTTTGAAAGAAGGGGATTCAGCCTCCTCTTCTGTGGGTGAAGTGAGGTGTCATGTTGAGATGATCTCTGCCTGCAGCTAATGATACAAAGAAAGGCTAGTTTCACTGAGGCTGTAAGACTGCAGGAGCAAACAGGAGGCTGGGCCTAAGCATAATGTGGCTATGCGTTGTCTGTTTGGTGTCTGCACACCTCAAATCCAAAGCATCTACTGGAGCTTTGCTGTTCCCGTTGAATTGGCCTTGAGTCCAGGGCCTTGCAGGCTTATCAAAAGGACATTCTTGCGTCCTCGCTGCGTGAGATTCACCCTCCCTGCCCTCTGTTTCAGGTCATCGAGTGCATCACCCAAGGGCGAGTCTTGGAGAGGCCTCGAGTTTGTCCCAAGGAGGTTTACGACATCATGTTGGGGTGCTGGCAGCGAGAACCTCAGCAACGGCTCAACATCAAGGAAATCTACAAGATCCTTCATGCTCTGGGCAAGGCCACACCAATCTACCTGGACATCCTGGGCTAGCAGTGGCCACCTGGCAAAAGTTCCTGCTCCCTCCTTCCTCCACTGGTCCCACCTCCCCTTCCCTGCCCCCAAGCAAACATCTTCATATAAACTCAAGTGCCTGCTACACATACAACACTGAAAAAAAACCAACCTGTAAGGCAGTTTGGCTTATATATATATTTATAGATATTATATATATATCTATACGCACACACACACACACACACACACACATACACCTTCACACCAATACAAAAAGAAGCTGCTGTTACAGAAATGATAAGATTTACAAAACAAAAAAGAAACTACAAAAAAAACCCTTAAAAGTACTTAAGAGATATATATATATATTAATTTATAAATTATATAGATATAGATATATATAGATATATAGCTATATATCCATATATATCTATATATCTATATGTAAATTAATTAAGAAGTAAAAAATGAGAAGGAATCATTACCCCAAACTGTGGAGCAGTGAAACACGATCCTCCTGTGTGTCTTTGGCCCAGGCTGTGAGGCAGAGCTCAAGACTGACTCTATAGTCCCAGGGAGGAAGCCCTGGGATGTGGCCCTGCCATCGTTGTATGATATGCACTGACTGAGCGAGTCCATCCCACAATACGGTGGGACTCCAAGCCAGGGCATTGCCCCTGAAGGAACTTGCTTTTACCAATCTCCCCCACCCCGGCCCACTTTCTTCCCAGCTTTTTTCCTCCCTTCAACATTTCAGGACAATTTTTTCTAATATGCTGATTCTTAAATGTATAGACTCAAGGCTTTCAAAACATACAAGTCTAAGGATCACGGCACCTACGGGTAACACACAACCAAGAAACAGCCACCATCCCACGGAGAACCGCCAACAGGAACCGGACCTTCCTATTGCCCAACGCCAACCTTGTGTCAGACTCTGGGATCAGTGTCGAGGACTGGAGCAGCTGCTTGAGAGAGAGCATGGAGCAGTGGGACAGGAAACACTCCCAGTGGCATTGTAGTATCCCTCCAACCACATCTCAGCATGCAGGATGGTAATCCCAGTCTGTGCATGGCTCCGTAGGGAGTGGCGTTGAAAGTGAAAACAAAAAAACCCATCCTCCTCACTCCTGCTATTTTGTCAGAGGACTTGATAGAGGGTTGGGGGGTCCGCAGCTGTCACACAAAGGGCCATATTCATGCCTGCTGCAAAGCCTGGAAGCAAGGGATGGATTCCCTTGGCCTGTGCGATAAGGCTGCAGCTTGCAATGTGGCTGGGAGAACTGTACCGCAGGGTGTGCCCCTGGGGTTGGCATCTCATGCTGCCTCCCCTCCCTTTCCCCCACCCTCGCCATCCATTCCCCTCTTGCTCAGTCCTATACCTGAGGTCCATGCCAAAGGGAGTGGGTAGGGTCTGTGAGATGGCTGGGAACCTATTGACACCTGCCTGCAGCCCGGTTGACATTCCTCTCACGTCTCCAGGCCCTGAAAGGATTGATGCATCTGCCTTGGAGCTGTTGTGAAATGCAGAGGCTGAAGAATAGCTCCACAGGCAGCCTCAGAAAGGGGGGAAGGGCAGGTGCCTTCAGGAGCAGACAGCTCCGGGAATGGCCGCAGCCGCCAGCCTTGCATGTCAATGAGGACAAAGGCCTAACAGAGCAGAGGGGGAGTGGGAGCCTTAGGAGGAGGCCAGAGAGAGAAGCGCCCCCTCCCACACCTCCTTAGATTAAAGGGATAGCGGCCTCCCGGCACAAGCAGAGGCTGGGTCCTGATCACCAGGAGCCTGGGAAACAAACAGTCCTGGCTTCTTTCTCCTCTGGCTAATCGAGGCTGAGGGGAGAAAGCTCCCTTGGCAGCTGGAGCCAGGAAGAGGACACAGGGACCAGGGCTGTTGTCAAGTCAATTTAAGAAAGGCAACAACTGCAGGCACCGGACGAGCTGGTTTGGATGCATCACCTGTCATGAAATGGGGGGACGGGTCGGTTCTCTCCTTCCCGCTAGCATTCCCCTGCCCAAAGCAATCAAATGGGACAGGATGGATACAGGAGAGGATGCTCCTGCCAATCGGCTGCAGCATATGCCAAGAGGGAAACCCTCCTCTCCATCCCTCCCTCCTATCATGCTCCCCCCAGCTCCATTGATCTGGTGTTATTCCTGTTCAGGGCTTCATTCAAATGAGCAGTGCCTTGCTGTGAAGAGCTAGGGCTTGCTGGTGCTAGCAAGGTTGAGTCAGGACACAGGGTGACAGCTGATGCAGGGGCTTAGCTGGCTTGGGCAGGACTAACTGCAATAAAAGCATAAGCCATCATGGGAAAGGGAAGACACGCACCCATCCAGTCCCCATTATCACATCCAGCAGTACCACGGTGCTCTAAAATCCCTGAGCCTAATTGGTGCAGCCATCTCAGATGTAGGCAGGGGCCAGGGCCAGCACTGCTAGAGGTACATATGTAGGTTGCTTTGGGCACCAAGCTCGCGGCAGGGCAGGGTAGAGGCAGGGGCTATGAATAGCACCACACATCAGTGACCAGGCACTCCACTATCCCTGGGCTCCATGCAGATTTTCTCTCTTGTGGCACCAGCGCAGTTGGGCTGGTTTTTGTCAGGGGAGCATCCTGCCTGGCTGCCTTTCTCCATCCTACCCCCTGCCTCCCTGTGTCCCATCATCCCTTCATAGCTCCCCATCCCACAAGCAAACCACTGATAAGCCCTGCATGTCCATGTTGCATTCAGAAGCACCCCACCCTCCTGAAACCCAGGGATTCCCCCCTCTCCCCTCTTTCCTATGACCCCTGGGCTTCCCAAGCCAGCTCTGTCTGTGGTCAGATGTCATTGTAAAGGCATAGGTAGGACAAGACTTCAGGCCTCAGTTCTGTGTGGTTAAGTAACAAAGGGTCTAATGAAAGGCAAGGACATTGTCCCCTGGAAGACACAATGTTCCCGAGACAGATTTAGGTTGCCACATTGCCCTATTCTTAGTCCCACCAAACACAGCCTTGAAAAAAAGGTCCTGCAGTCAAAGTTAGTTTTGAGCAGTTGCTTAGCAGACAGGAGAAGGTGCTGTGCTACAGTGTTATGTCCTCCCACTTTGCTGTTGTTTGGTGCCTGTAGGCCCCTGGGGTTGGGCTTTTCTTGGGGCTTTGTTTTAAGGGTAAAAAGAAAGTGTTATGTTCCTTATACACCTAACCACTTGGCTAGGGATGCTGGGAAAGAAGCTGGTTGGGTCATGGGGAGCAGGTCCGGGATTCTCCCATCCCCAAGGGCACGGAGGTGGCGGTTGAGCATGCAGCTCTTTGGTGGCTGTTTTACCCAGGGCAGGAACAGGGTCCTGAGAGCAGCAGAACCTGTGCGGCCTTATAGTGTCAGGGGAGAAGGGAGCTTGGAGACCCCCTCAAGTATGCTACAAAACAGAGCTCTGCACCGTGCTGCAAGCAACTTGCACAGACAGAGGAGCTACTAGCAGCTCCAGCCCAGTGCAGATTTCCCATTCACACTTCCCTGACTCAATGATTAAATCTCATGCAGCTTTGCCACTCATGCCCTTCTCCAGGGACAGCAGTTGGCTTTGGGTGAGGCCATCTGCAGTGCCTTTGGCCCCCATGTTCCCCCCAGTTTAGTCATTCCTGATGTTCATTCTCCTCTGTCAACTAAGTCTTTCACAAATGCCCATTGGAAAGAGAGAGATGGACTAGACCTGAGTGCAGTCCTGAGCCCTCACTGAGACCTGGGCTGTGTTTATAATGAGGAGGAGCTGGTCCAAAATGAACCACGTGAGAATTGTCCTGACTTGGAACTGATGAGTCAGATCCTGGAGCTATGTGCTGTTTAGGTAGCAATCTGGTAATAAAGCCAGGCATCATGGGCTGCACTTCTCTCTTTGGCCCTAAGGTCTATCGTCAGTGACCTCAGATTGTCTCTCTATCTTCCCATTTGCCAGCTCAGTGAATGGGTTGTACATTTCCAAGCTAAAGCCAATACTGTTTGAGAGCACAATTTTTAAGTGAGCCTCGACACAGTCTGTATATAAAGGAGCATCTCATTTTGCCAGGCCCTATTGATTGTTTAAAAAAAAGCTGTGAGAGAAATGGTCTTTTTTCTACACATGCACTGTCATCATCTTAGATTTGGATAGGCACATGCATTTGTGCATGGGTGGCTTAGGACCCGCGGTTTCAAGGGTCTGAATGTACACAAACTTGCACATGAAAGAATGCGTGCACTGAAATAAGAGTGAAAAAGCAAGGGCACCTTTATAGAAGCTGCTTGTGAAAATTCAGGCATTAGCTTTATGCCTCCCTGGCTGTGGGTGAAATTAGCTCTCTTGATTGAGAAAAAAGGCCTAGCACAGAAAGGGAGCAGTGTTTAAAGTCCAGCAAGGCACTTCAGTCAGGTGAATCAAGGCTGCATTCAGTGAAGTTAAGAATGGCTCTGAATCCCAAGTGGTACCAGTGGTAAAAACTGAAAGAAGTAAAAACCCATACACCTTCTGGGTCTAAAAGAAAATCTTGCTGTAATCCTGAACAAACAAGGAGCAAAAAAAAAAAAAAAAGCAAAAACGATGGTCACTGGTGACTAGGAGAAGTTTATGCAGGGAAAGAAAAAGATAGCCAAGGACTGTGAGCAGTTTCGTTATGAAATGCAAGCAGAACAAGACGAGCAGTGGTAAAATTTTCAGGGACTAAGGCTGGAGATCCAAAGCTAAGGCCGCTGTTTTCTCTTTCAAAGAACAGCAGTGGCCTCCCGGGATCCAAATACATGTCTGTGTGTTCTGCATGAGGCAGTACTGGTATCAGTTATTGGGGAAGACACAAAGCCTTGAACTCAGGTCTCCGCAGGTAAGCAAAGGAGAAATTGATTCTTAAATGCCGGCGTTCCTCAGGTCTGTTTGTTTGTCATCTCTGAGCGCATATTGCCCAGAACTGGGATTATAGACAGCTGCATTAAAGTGCTGTATTTATTCTCATGAGGTGCCATTTCATTTCCTTTCCCCGGTGCTGATGCTCTGTCAGTGAAAAATGTTGCATTCCAGGCTGGTAGCGAGCTTTATGGAGGAGTGAGCCCCTTTGCTCTTTGCATAACCTTTCCACCATGTGCTTCCCTCTTTGGTAGGTCAGTTGGGCAGCTTATTAGACTGCAGGCATGCCTATAACCTGACAGGTGCAAGGTGGGCCATTCCAAAGCATGCTTCACTTACTTGCTCTAAACCCCCCCCAAAACACCGTTGAAGCAGCTAAGACATCCCTTTGCAGCCACTCTCGAGTCCTCAGTCACTGGCATGCTTGAGAGCTGCCTGTGGGGACAGACAACCTTGTTATGCTGTCACTGGACTATTTGGAGTGGCACTATGTGGCTATGGCATCAAGTGGGAAGGACATACTCAAAAACAGTCCAGCTGGTATAGGCATGCTCGAAGAGCCCTTATCCCTGTAGACATGCCCTTTTAGAGCTCTCCACCCTATTCTCAGCACTTCCTTATGTAGATATATGTACTTTCACTTGCCATTGCTCAGTTGGGAGCTCCAGCACATGCAGCTCAAGGGGACACTGGCCAAGGGGTCCCACTGAGGGCAAACCTCAAGAATCCTTGCTGTAAGAAAGTGGGGGAGAGCTAAAAGTACCATAGACCACAAGTGTTTGTATGGAGACGGGCTCCCTAGCAGGGGAACCTCTTATTGAGAGTGTAGACACACCAGAAAGAAGAGATAAGACTTTAGCATGGAGAGAACAGATCTCGTTTTCTGTGGGATCTTTAGTGTGCAGGTCATTTCCACCTGATGGGCTAAGCTTTGGCTCTGAAATCATCTCTCCTCTTTACCAGGAAGAGCGCACCATGCACTGCATGTTCCTTGGCTGCGCCCCTGTTGTAGCACCACTTTGGAACCAAAGGGATCCTCTTGAGTCACGTTCTCATCTTTCTCACGAGAGTTTTTGCATTGAAAAGGAGCTGGCGGGACCTATGGCAGGGTGTGTCTTCATCTGAGAGTCATGCTGATAGCTCCATGCTGTTGTGCCATGAGCACTGTGGAAAGACAGGAAGCACGTTATAGTCAAGCTCTGGGCAGTTACGTGTTCTGTGCGGTGGCGAGGCCCATCCTAAAATGTTTTCTCTGTATTCTGATGTGATGTGGTTTTAAAGGAACAGGACAGGGCTGCATCTCTGAGCTGAGCGTTCTTGGAGCCTCCTAAGGAGCATGTCAAGTTGGAAGGGGAAGGATGCGATATTGTACGGACTGAAGATGTTTTGTTCACAGAAATGTTCTTACAAAAAAGCAAGTTCTTCCATGCACTTCAGTTTTTTTTCTTAAAATACCTGCTGATTCCTGAAGGACAGGGACCTCTCCCCTTTTTCATTTTTCACTATCACTCCTCGTGGTGATTCTGTGGGTCAGACTTCTAGTGGAGCGTGAAAGTGCATTGCTAAGATATAAATTCCAGGTGGCAGTCTTCAGTGCCACAGGCCTGTAGGTAGCCGTTGCTCCACTGGAATGCATCCTCCTGTTGCTTCTCGGCTTGTTTCCTTTCTGTACAATACAAGGCAATGGAGCAATTTCTGCAACAGTAGTAGTAGAAGTCCCCTTGCTTAGAATTTTTACAACTTAATTAAACAAAGGGCCTAAACAGCATATGGTAGCGAAGACCCTAACCTTGCTTGGGACTGCAAGAGAGAGGCGAAATATTCAAATGGGTCAGGTCCATCTTGACCTTGACTCCTCACTGGCTGCTTTTTTAGCTAAGTGGGGGGTGATCCTGCACCCCATTCTCAACCCACCATCTCATCCCAGAAAATGGATACTACTAATCCTCTGTCTTTATGGGAACACATCTAGCTGGTGAAAAGGATTGGTGCTAGAAGCCTGAACTTCAGCGACTGTTTGGAAAGGATTGTTTGACTGCCAGGAGCCAGCAGGGGATGACTGAAATGCCTCTCAAGGGAGCCATAGCACTGGGAGGTCTGAATATTTTCACACTCGCCACTTTCTCTCTGCTGGTTTCAAACCTCCCAGGTCTCTGCTGCTTGATACTGAGATAGCTGAGTTGCTGCCTTCACTTCCTTCAGAACAAACGCAACGGGCACTGCCTGTTTGATTTTGCTGTTGTCGGCAAGATAAGAGTCTCCCCTCCTTTTTCCTTTCTGGCTCCTGTCCTTGTGGTTCTCAGGACTTGACTAGCAGAGTTTTTAAACTAAGCGAAAGTCTTAATGTGAGGTGAATCCCAAGACCACAAACAGTTTGGACTTCAAACAGTAAGAAAATTGGCGCCGAATGATTCCACACACAAAGCAGAAAACTTTCATTTCCTGCAGGCAGGATGGAATTGACTGTTATATTAAGACTTCAGAAGGAGCACTGCCCTGGAGTAATTTCACTGCTGTCAGGCAATGTTGACATCTAGATTAACCTCTGTGCAGTGAATTTTACAGCAAAGCTCATTGTGATGCGTGTGGGATATCTCCTGTAAATCCCAGCTGAACCCACTGGTGTCCCACCCTTCTGCAGAGGAAGAAGGGGGAGAACAGTTGCTTTGATTTTTGACCTCAGTAGAAGGTGGCTCTGACCTCCCCCTGGCCAGTCATGCTGAGACAGACTCTCTGCTCTGCTCAAGTAACAATAGCGCTAACCCACATGTTTTTTGTTTTGGATTTTTTTTTTCCATTCCCCCAAAGATGTTCAGCTGAAAAGTTCCTTGCTAGTGACAAAAAGTTCCCAGTTTGTATCCGCAAGGTAACACAGACCTTCCTAATTAAAAGGAAATGGTTAACCGGTGGCTATCCACCTCTCTCTCTCTCATTAACTCCAAACCACTTGATCCCCAAAGCTAATACACTGATGGGACCCAATCCAAGGACTGAATGCCTGACAAGCTCACAGATGCTCTGAACAGGCTGCATCCAGTGCTAGGAACCAGCCCAGAGGCTAACTATTAACTCTGACTACCAGACCAAGCCCGCATGAATTAAAGCAGTTCACACAGTTCATTCAATAAAAGTCAAAGGACATTGCAAGCAAAGTTTCCAGACTCCTGATCTCATTGCTCTGGCTGTTAAATTGGATCTGCAAGGCAGGGGCAACTACCCTTTGTCCTTTCTCAAACAGGAGACTCGGCAGCAAGTTTCCAGGGCTGAGGACGACAGAAGCAGAACTGCCTGCACATTCCTTGGCCATTAGACAAGATACCCTCGCCAGGCACCAGTGGATACCTGATGCAGTCACTTGTGACACATTTCTGTGTAGACAGGTGCCATAGCCTGAAGAGCCTTGAGGAGTGACTTACTCCACTTTCTGGCTGGCAAGATTTAAAAAAAAAAATTCCCAATCCTTTTTTCTTTTTCGTCTTCAAGCTTAAATTTCTCTGTCATCACTCACAACAAGTTTTAGGCACAAAGGACAAAATGTTAGGCTCATTGTGGGTTTTTTGCTAACCCTAGAGGCAAAAATCTCCATTTTGTTTCTAAAATTCTCTTTTAAGAGGAAAAAAACCTTTTAAGAAGTTTATTATGATGTTTGTGAAGAGCTTTAATGTGCGCCTAAATAGACCATGCCATCCAAGTAAGGGTCTGATTTCCAGAAGTCAGGAATTACTGCACCTCCCATGGACTTGCACTGTAGTTGAACATTTTGACATCTCTGAAATCAGGCCTTTTGCTCAAGTCTACCTTTTCTGTCTCCACTAAGGATACAACTGAAAGAGTTATCCAAGGTTATAGACAAGGTCATTCTGATTTTGTTTTTGATTTTTTTTTTTTTGGTATTAAAATAATTTGATTCATCAACTTAACCACCAAAGCAAATCAAAACCTGGAGGGCATGTTTAAGAAGTAATCAGCATTGTATTTCACTTTGGACATCCGTGCATTAATGTACTGCAAATATGATTTCCTTTTTGTTTGCATTATTGATGCCACAAAATGTCAGGTGCATAAAAAACTCAGCAGCCCAACCTTTGAGGTTTAGAACTGTTCTGGCTAAATTTCAGTCTGCTTACTTTCCCTTTTGCTTCTCATAAGCATTAATGTGCTGCCACTCCATCAACTGCTCGCGGGAAGAGTTTACTCTAAGTCTGTTTATGTAGGCATTGGTATTTCAAGGAAAACAAGACTCTAGAATTATTTGTTACATGGGCAGAAAGCCAAAATTGCCCTGGATCATTTTTCTGCAGAAAGCATTTGGGTTTGTGTGTGGCATCCGCCCCTTATCCCCCTACAGGGACCTCTACATCTCTGACGTTACCATCAGTCTGCATTTCACAACCGTCTGTGTTTCATCTAAGGAGGACAAGCTGTGGGTCCATTTCCAGCTGTGCCCAGAATAGGCTGCTTTTGAGCAATGGATCCTGCTTCTTGCCCTAGTTAAATGTTACAACTTCCCTGTGCTCTGATCCTTCGTGTGTTATGAGAAACAGAAGACCTATGGGTTTTTTGTTCTCTACCTTCCTCTAATTACATCCCAGAAACACAGTTACTTGTTTTCACAACCAATGAGCTTTTATAGCATGTCTTCACTGTGCTGCCCACAACAACACCCATATTTTTATGACTTAGAGATGCAGTAACTTTGGAAGCCTGCTGCAGGGCAGAAGAATTTAAATTGCTTTCTAGGGTGCATGTCTCCGAACTTGCCTAACAGTAGGTTTAGTCAGGTCTTCCCCCATCCCCTCTGCCCTGGACTTACTGAATAATATGTCATAGGCAAATATGACCATCTCATTATTCACCTACTGTCCCAGGACACTCCTAACTATATTAACAAGCACAAAATATGGCATTTTATTTGTTCCTTGCGTCTCCAGCCAGGGTCTGATCCATGCAAGGATGTTTCCTCACTCTGTGAATACACAGGTTCCTTATTAGCCTTTTATAAGGGAATTTTTCAAAGTCCCTTTCAAAGCATAAACCAAAAAGTTATACCCCCAAGTTTGACCTTAGCTGTTAGGTCCTTTCCTCTGTCAACAAATTCTAAGAGACTAGAGAGTTGAAAACTCATGGTAGCATTTTGGGGGCCATCCTGGCTTGTCCCTTCTTTGTCTCATTCATTATAGAACTTATGAATCATTATTCAATTATTTTCCCAATTCTTTAAGGGATGCAGTTTGGGGCTCTCTCATCAAAAAAGATCTGAGTGAAAAATGAGATGAAATCATTTATAGGCACCCTTAGTGGGTGATTGTAAAGAGGAAGTCTCAGCTCATTTTTCCTTGAATTGTCCTCACAGTGGCAGGAGTTTGGGTGACTGAGGACAAGGGAAGTAACTAGATACATGCACCGGCACAATCTGGCCAGCAGGGACCCTGGCAGTTTTAATAACCCCTTCCCTGACATCATCAGAGCCACAGGATCGAAGATCTTGTTAGCAGCTTCCTTCACAACAACCCTTGCTTAGTAGCAGCTCTAGAAAGTAACACATTCAGTATGCCTAGCTCTGCACCCTTCTGCTTAGCTTTCCCCGTGTACACAGTTCCAGCTCCAGGGCATCATCACACCAGCGGGAGGGGGAATTTCCAGTTCCTCCTATTAGTCCCTGATGAGATGGGAACAAAAACAACGAATGCCAGAGCAGGAAGATGTTTTCCCAACAAGAATGATTTAGTTTCCTTTTTTAAATGCTGTTATTTACCATGCGATACAACAGGAAGCATAAGTATGCTTTGAAATGTTGAATGAGGGGGTCTGTTTTGCTTTTGTTTTTATGCCTGCAATTTCTGTCACTGAGAATCTGGCTGTTACTTAGCACCCAGCAGGTTGTTCTAACTGCTGTAAAGACAGTCGGCATTGATTCCAGCCAAGATCCATTTGAGTCCATCCTAATTCTTGCACGCCTGGACTGCGACAATAGAAATAACAAGGGGCTGAGTCATTTTTGCTGTATAGAACAAAACCCTCCCACTTGATGATAGACAAAAACTGAAGAGGTGTTGAACACCTACCACTTCACAGAAGTCAGAAAAAGGTTGTGCCTACTGAGTGTCTCTTGGGATCATTGTAATGTTAGGAACAGAGTTGCAGGGAGCGAGGGGGAGAAATTACACAAGAAAAAAAAAGTCAGGAAGAGATTGGTTGGCTTTTAATACAAGAAAATCCACTATTGTACATGAGAAAAGATTGAACTCATAATATTCTCCTTGGCAACAAAGAGTGTTTGCTATTGAGAGAAGCAAAGTTCTCTATCCTGCAAACCTTCCTATCTTTTAATTTCCTTTCCCTCCTCTTCTGATAATGCAGAGTAAATCCAGGCTCACCACTTCTTTGAAATCTGAAAATTAAGGTGAAAGGTAGGGTTGGGAGAGGATGAAAGCCTGATCCTGTCGGGTGAGATGGGTGCTTCGGGCTTGATTCGGAGAAGGTGCTCAGCTGTAACGCAACCGAGGTCAGATCTCCCTTTGACTCGGTTTACTGTACACATTGTTCAAAATATTGTAAGACAGTTTTTATCCCTAGGACTGAGCAAGACAAAAAACAAAAAAAAGACCCAACAGCCAGGATCTGGAGAGACTGCCATAGCTCAAACCTGTGGAATCATTTCCCTGAAGATCAAAATGTCTCACCGAAGGTCAAAGAAGGTGTTGATGGGAAACAAAGCAAGGTGATTGTTCTGATGTCCTGCTTGAACCTAAAGTTGTGCAACAGGTTAACCATGGCCACGGGGGATTTCTACGGTAGGGACTGAGATGCTTCTGACACCGGCGAGATCAATTTCAAGCAGCAAAGCTTTAAGAACAGTCACCGCAATAAATATTATCAGAGGCAGGCTGTCGTGCAGCATCAGCGGCTGACGGCTGAGTGTTTTAGTCTGCCAGACAGGTTTGTTCTGGTCTCTGGGTCCAGGATGGCATGTTCGTACCGGCAGTCAATTTGGGACTGCAAATCAGCACCACGGACAGTGGCCGCATCCTGGCAACGAATACACTGCTCAGACGCTCCTTCGCTACCTCTCCCAGGGGCTCTGACTCTCCCCAAGTCTCTAAGCTCTGCTAGTATTTTTTCCCCAGATGGCTGCCCTTTCAGATGTGTGTTTACTGAGCTCTGCTTGTCAGATTTGTTTTCTCCGTGCTGCCCCTTCCACCTGCTGACACGAGGCCTGCTCCGAAATTGGTGGGATTACTCAGCATACAGAAGGGCTATTCCTGTGAGGCTTGTAGGCCTGGGCCTGGACCTCACCCACTCTGAAAAACAGTCCAGAGAGATCTCAGGGGACACAGCTTGGCAATTAATAATCATCCTCGAAGGTAGGATTCTGCTTCAGGTGCCCAGTAGATAAACAGGGACTATCTGAGCCCCGTTATCTAAGAGGAAGTTTTCAAGGATCTGTTATCTTCACACCATTCCAACCTATCTTGACTCTTTTCCACAGCTGATAAGTGGGCAGATCACCCCCTCCACCCCACTGGGCTCAGCCTAAGTCAAGGTAGTAGTGCCTTCCTCTAAAAAACATTAAACATTTGCTTCCTGCCTGACCAAACCAAGGAAATCAAAGCTTCTCTTCGCTCCTTAAAAATATAGATTTTGACATGGACTGACCCATGTCAGGTCTGCAGTTTGAACCTAGGAATTGTACCTGATTTCTTGCTTATGGAGCCTCATTGATGAGTTCAGGGGCTCTTCATGTCCAGTTAGGGATGAAAATGGCTGTCTAGTGGCAGGTGGAGGATTGCTTTCTATTGTTCTACTTAAAAAAAAAAACAACACAAAACTGTCTCCAGGTTCATTTCAGATCTGAGACAGATCTGTTTCAAATGAATAGCAACCAAGCTAGCAGCTAGACAAATTTCTATCCCAAACCTCACCCTCTGCCTTTCTCCTTTCGTTATTTGCATATCAGCTTTGTCTGCTCATGTTTGGCATTTTATACATACTGTAGTATTTCTCTGTCCTCAACATTCAGATGTATAGGTTGAATCTGTCAAATGGAGAAACAAGATAGTTGCAACACTGGATGCAACAGTCTTTATTTCAATGATAGAAGCATTTGCTTAGGCTTTGAGTGGGAGTTAAAGTTCCAAGCACAGTAAGTGATAAATAGCTGCCCTCTTGAAAGAGTGAGCGAGGAAACTGCATATAAAGGAGGATATTGAGCTGAAAAGTTATTTCCCTTTAGTACACCGAGAAAGCTGCCATTCATGAAAAACCTTCTATGGTCACTCAGTACAGCAGATTTGTTGGAAAATATACGGTCAATCTGAGGGGCACATCCATGCATGGAGCATCTGATGCTTGTCTTCTCTGGAGTCAGGGTCCAACTAGAAGAGTGATGGCCTCTGTAATAAACAGGGAAAATATTAGAGCATCCAACTTGGTGCAGCCTGCTTCTGTGGGATTTTTTTTCCTGCCAAAATGTTTCACCTCAGACTACATGTGCTTTGCCCAAAAAGGATTTCACTATATACAGTTTGCCATGAAATAGCTGGTGTCAGCTTCTTGTTTTCATCAGCATTTGAGATCAGAACTGGGGCCTGTGATGATGGGAAATCCCAGGGGGAAGGAACAATTAGAGGTTTAACTGGGCTCTGCTTTTCTTTATTTTACTACAGAATCATTATATGGCCACAGTGCAAGGAAATGAGTAAACATTGCATCTTAGCACAGCATTTTCTCAGACTAATGAGGGAAGACAGAATGCAAAATCTCTCCTTTCACCCTAAAAGGCTGGCCTTGCTCTAAGGCCACACAAAGCTGGTAAATGCCGTCTAAAAATGCCTTATTCTGCATCCTAACATGCACTAGAACTATCTTCCTCCCCTCCACCCAGTCTCCAGATGCTTCTATGATCCCTGTTATCACACCATTGCAGCAATATTGCATTAGCAGTGGCTCCCAGTGAAACCAATGCCAGATGCAAAGGTTTAGAGTACACTTGGGCCAATTTGGGGAGTGATTAGTGATCCATTCCCTAGCTCCTTGATGGGGATAGGCTACTAAATTCAGTAAAGGAATATTAATAATTAGATGGTAATGTCCAGATGTGGAACTGAATCTCACATTGGTTTCTATGAATGCCTTTCCGTGGGCCTCCCAGCTGATTCCACTACCTTTGCTGAACCCTTGTTTAGGATTAGGGAGTCTCTGATGTGCACTTACCTGCCTCAAGTCCTAAGGCTTAAAAGGTGGGAAGAATATAGGATCATAAGAAATTAGGAAGGGACCTTCCAAGGTCACCTAGTCCAGCCCCCCTGTTCAAGGCAAAATTACCCCTGACCCAGCCATCCCACCCAAATGACTGTTTAACCTGCTCTTGAAAACTTCGGAGGATGGAGATTTCACAGTGTCCTAAATTTAAACCTAAATTTCCCCTGCTGAAGCTTGAAGCCATTGTTCTTAGTCCTGTCCCCTATAGCCACAGAAAAAGGCCCATCTCCATCCTTTCTCATTGCCTTTCATGTAGACTCCTATTAAATCCCCTCTCAGTCTCCTCTTCTCCAGGTTAAATAGCCCTGGTTATTTCAGCCATTTCTCATAAGTCATGCTTCTCAGGCCCCTAGTATTTTTTGTTGTTGTGTTGCACCCTTTCCAAACTGTCCACCTCCTTCCTGAAGTGGGGGGCCCAAAACTGGACATAGTACTTCAGGCAAGGCCTCATTCATGCTGAATAGAGGGGATGAATCACTTCCCTTGATTTACAAGTTACACTCATGCTTATTCAACCCAGTGTGCTGTTGAAGATGGTGTAGAGTGGGAATCCTCTCAGCAGCAGAAATCTCAGACCTCAAGAGCTCCTATCCCAGGAAAGGGAGGGAAGGTCAGATCATTCTTCTCCCCTCCTGGGACATAACTGAGGCTTGTGGGAGGGTTGAGTGGTAGAAGATTCCAGTTTACACAAGAAAAAACAAACTGGGAATCCAAAAGCCAGGTGGGAATAGGGCAGGGCCGGGGGTCAAAGAGCCAGGGAGCCTACTGGAGTTTGGGGAGAGGCAGGTAGGAGACGGGGAGTGATGGGTGATGTCTGGGGACAAGAGGAACCTTTCAGAAACCAGAAAGCCACCCCATGCAGAGTGGGAGAGGAATCCTGAACAAGGAAAAATTATGGTTGTAAGGGAATGGAAAAACACAAAACAAAATACCAGTAATGTGCATCTCTTTGAATCAGCTTTGAGGGCTCCTCCATACCTCCAGCTACGTTCGACTTTTCCCAGGCCTATGATTGGGCCCAGTCAAAATCTTATGAACACCAAAGTCTTATTATTATATATTCTTCTGACTGGAGCTCTGCCCCAGTTCCATGTGGGTTACCTTATTTTAGTTATTTTTTCCCCTGTGTAAAAGAGACTTTCTTTTTTTTTTCCCCAGGAGAAGTGTCCTTTAAAATTCCAACTAAACCCTGAGGTCATTTTTTGCATGAGAAGCTTTTTACAGGCAGGCTTAAAAGCAGGGGGGCAGGAATGAAACCTTGTGTTAACTAAGTGCTATTTTACATACCTTATTTCAAGCAAAATGAAGGCTCTCACTGTATAAATGATGTGTAGTGCTTTAGTTCATACTGGACATTACACAACCCTCTGTCTGTGGTTGGATGGGACACATGGAACAGTTTCATTACTTGAATAGGTCAGCTGGTACCTGGGGCAAAGACAGCGGGTCACTGCCATGTCTGGGGAAGAGAGTTTAGGGGCTGTGTTCATCCCTTTCCCAGAGGTTTATGTACTCAATACATTTTAAAGAGATAATGTGTGGAAGTAGCAAGCATGTTCTCAGCTGTCTGTATGATTTCTCACTCAATGGGGTTATCTGATTTTCAGCACTAGAAAACTGGCTGAGGAACTGAAACAAATTGGGGAAAAAGAGCCAGTCCCTATGTGAGGGTATATGAGTCATCGGTTAGGAAAGTGCTGTGACAGGGTATACAATAGGCAATTGTAACATTATAAGCAGTGGCTGTAGCCACTAGGGGAGCTAAGGCACTGGTCTGTTTGGGAAAAGCGAAAGCAAAATCCAAGCCCAGTACATTTACCTTCACTGCAACCCCCATGTGCTCTTCACAGCTACCAATATAACCAAATTGCTCAGCTGGCCATAGGCGTCACCCCTCAGATGCCCTGGGCTATCCAGTTCAATTCACATTCCAGTAATGAGCTACAAAGTTGATGGACCTCACCAAAAAAGCCAGGCAGCACAGCACAGTACACGGGGGCACTTTAGGACATGCCCTTATCTCACGAGCACAGATACAGCCACCCCTAAACTTCTGACCTCGAGCCTCCTCGAGTTGGCCTGCTGATCTGGCGTTGCCTCTATATCAGAAGAGACATGACTAGCATCCCAAATGGGGCACGTATTTGACTGGATTTTTACCAGGTTTATTTTAATCTCTCTTAGTATTATTGAAACTCTTTGAACGAACAGGAACCAATTCTCTAGCGGTGTTTGTCATTGATTTGTATTGTACCCAGTATACCAATGAGTTAGGGTCATCATGCCACATTTGCATTCCTTAGCTACTGTGTGAAACCCCACATCTGAGCCAGTGGTTCTCGGCCATTTCCATACCACAACCTGCCTTTCCATCCAACTGGGATCTAGCCAGGACCTCATCCCATGGAACAACATGGGAACAGCAGGGTGGTCATGACCTCCGGCAGCTGTTGGCAAAGCCTACCGTCCAGAGGCTCCAAATACTGGGGTGAGAAACCTTGATTAGCCAAAGTGGGCTCCCCACCCCTCATCTCCACAATGTAATCCAGATTCTGCACTTTGGTATGCTGGGGAATGGGAAGAACGTTTCCTTATTGTGTTAGTCTGACCTACAGAAGCCTTTTTTAGCTTAAAAAAAAAAGTATTTACATCTGAGGAAGGGCTCTTTGATGTGCTGAGGTATTTGCTCTGCCCCTGCACCACTCCCTCTCCTTCCCTGCTTTCCTTCCTGCACCTCGAAATGAAACAGAAAATTATTTTTTTAAGACTGTCAATAATTTATGTTTAGTACAAAGGATGATTGAATGGCATCACCAAAGGTCATTTATTCCATCACCACGCTCCTTCCAACTCCCTATTCCATTCCTCTTCACGCTAGGCCATCATCCCCCTTTCATCCACCTCACACGTACACTGCCCCCCCACTGAATACCATAAGTACCACATACCGGAAAGACCCTGGGATTTGGCCAACAACTGTTGGGAAACAGCAATTAACACACATGCATATACCACACAATGAAACCATTTCCACCCTCCAAATTAACAGTCAACTGCTGCAAATAAAAAGCAGACAAATCCCTTGACTTTGGATTTTTTTTAAAGGCCTTTTATACCTGTATATGTGTGAGTGTGCATACATATGTGCTCACCTACTCTGTACGCACAGATGCACACACACACACACACACACACGCATACACACACCTCTCTCTCTCAAATATAAATATATTGTACGTTAGAGCTGTAAATATTTCTTGGTCATGTGTCTATGTCTTACTCATAGTATCATATCCACAGTGTTATGTTAACAACTCCATTTATTGATCGATGAAAACTGTGTGTAGAGCTGTACCCTCTTGACATAGTTTATGTAGATCTCTCTTCTCAAATAAAGTACAAAACAACTGTTAGATGGTGTGGGTTTTTTTCCCCCTCTTTTCTTCCCATGCTCATCTTTCAATTTTATTTTATGAACACCTGTTTGAATTTCTATTCTTAGGTTCAAGCATAAGTACAATATTGCGTGAAGCTCTGTAGCCTGTGCTGCTCAGGCTAGACTACAAGATCATAATGGTTAGTTACATGCTTGGTTTTCTAATCTACAATGAAATCCTGCCTTTATTGAAGTCAGCAAGAGAGTTGCCACTGAATTCCATAAGGCCAGGATTTCATACCATGAAAATAAGACCAAAATACTTTTGTTTTAGAGGAAGGTCAAATGCTGGTGTTGAGGTCCAAATTTAAGGTGGGACTCGATCCCACATTTATCAAGTCCTGAAAGGGGTGGCCAAAAGGGTGAGATTAGCCAAGCCAATCAGCAGTGCTGGTTAGGATGCCTGGCATGGTTTTTCTGGGGCAGGTCTACATGAGACGTTTACTGCAGCGATGACTAATTAGCTCTATAGTAAAATGTCACGATCTACACATGCAGTGTTATTAGGACACAGTAAACTAATGAACTCTGCCATACAATTGTTCTGCCGGCCACAAATACTATCATATGGCAGAGTTATTTATTCCATTGCACTGCACATGTAGACGCTGATGAGGCTGGCTGGGGCACAAGGATGCTTTAGTGCAGGGGCTGCCTGCCAGCTAGCCTTGCTCTGAAGCACCCTCATATCCCAGCCAGCCCCGCTGCAGCACATTAAGCTGGGTCAGAGCATCCCTGGGCTAGCAGGCAAACCCACTGGGCTCCCTGCTGGCTGGGGCTCCTCCTTGCTGCAGGCACAGGCACATACGTATGCACTGCACCCAGCAATAAACTCCAGTGCAAACTTCACTGTTGCATTAATTTCACATGTAGATGCACCCTTGAGAAACAATAATGAGATTAAAGATGTTAACACAAAAGAAGAATGTATTAATAATAAAAGAAGAGATAAGAATAATTAATATTAATAACAGTGGGTTCCAACACAGTTCAAGATATGAACAAGGACAATGCAATAAGGACAACGGAATCAATATGTTACCAATCAATTGATGGGATGGTCACACTTGCACCAGCACACTCCCATATCACAGTAAAGGGTCCAGCAGCTTCAAGCAGGATCAATAAGATAGTGGAGAGATGAGCTCTTATCTCAGGATTCAAGGCCAAAGGTGAAGCTACATGCCAACCAGGAGATCACCTATCTCCAGAGGTGAACAGAGCCATACATGTTAAACAGGAGATCACCACTCTCCCTGATCCTGGAGTAGTCTTGTGATTTCACAGGACCCCAGATCTGCAGACATGCCAAACGTGGACCCACACTTGCTCTCCCTCAAACATACACAAACTCAGCTCTGGACTGGTCTAGTCACTCTCACACAACCTCATCACCAGAAGCAAACTTTCTTAAGCCCAGAATACACCAAAGCATGCCTGGACAAGAAATGCAAAACCTGCCAACACATCTCCATCACCCTCACAATTACTACACCCCACAACAAGATAAGCATCCAATTTACTCCTGAAGGTGTTCAATGTAGGTGCTTGAACCACCTCTGATGGCAGACTGTTCCAGACCTTGGGGGCTCGGACAGTAAAGAAATTCTTCCTTATGTCCAGCCTGAAACGGTCTTGCAGGAGTTTGTGACCGTTCGACCTCGTCATCCCTTGGGGTGCTCTGGTGAACAGACATTCCCCCAGATCCTGGTGGTCACCCCTGAGAAACTTATAGGTGGCCATCAGATCACCCCTGAGCCTGCGCTTTTCCAGGCTAAAGAGTCCCATGTCTCTCAGCCTATTATCGTAAGGTCTGTTTTCCTGACCTCTGATCATGCGTGTGGCTCTCCTCTGGACTCTCTCAAGCTTCTCCACATCCTTTTTGAATTGTGGAGCCCAAAACTGGACGCAGTACTCCAGCTGCGGCCTCACCAAGGCCGAGTACAAGGGGAGAATGACGTCCCGGGATTTGCTTGAGAAGCACCTATGGATGCAAGCCAGCATTCTGGTTGCTTTATTAGCCGCAGCATCGCATTGCAGGCTCATGTTCATCTTTTGGTCAATGATGACCCCCAAGTCTCTTTCGTCTGTAGTGCTATCCAACGTAGCACTGCCGAGCCTATAAGGATGCTGCAGGTTTTTCCTCCCAAGGTGGAGAATCTTGCATTTTTCAGTGTTAAACACCATCAGGTTCTCATCCGCCCATTTGCTGAGCTTGTCCAGGTCAGCCTGGATCACCCGCCTATCTTCTGGCGTGGATGCTTTGCCCCAAAGTTTGATGTCATCGGCGAACTTGGCCAGTCCACTCCTGACTCCAATGTCTACATCATTAATGAAGACGTTGAACAGTATGGGTCCCAGGACAGAGTCTTAAGGGACCCCACTGGGCACAGGGCACCACGATGAGTGACTGCCATCGATTACAACACTTTGGGTCCGACCACGGAGCCAATTTCCCAGCCAGTGGATCATGGTGGAGCCAAGGCCGCAACTGGCCAGTTTGGCCAAGAGGTGATCATGGGATACCAGATCAAAGGCTTTTTTGAAGTCAAGATATATGACATCAATCTCTTCTCCCTTGTCCAGGTGATAGGTCACCTGGTCATAGAAGGAAATGAGACTGGTCAAACAAGACCTACCCGCAACAAACCCATGCTGGCTATCCCTTAGGATGTTAGCCTGGGCCAGTCCATCAAGGATGGCCTCCTCAATAAACTTTTCTAAGATCTTCCCCAGGATAGAAGTCAGGCTAATGGGCCTGTAGTTAGCCAGATCCACTCTCCTCCCTTTCTTGAAGATCGGCACCACATTGGCCTTCTTCCAGTCTTTGGGCACTACACCAGAGTGCCAGGAGTTTTCAAAGATATGTGCCAGGGGCTGGGCTATGACGCTTGCCAGCTCCTTGAGTACCCTGGGGTGCAGATTGTCAGGGCCGGCTGACTTGAAGGTATCCAGCTTCTCAAGATGTTCCTTCACGAGGTCAGCATTTACGGATGGTAGGGGATTCCCATCACCCAGATCTCCCTGTCCCATGGCAGGCATGGGCATCCCATGGGACTGATGAAAGACTGATGCAAAGTACCTATTTAAAAGGGGCTACACCCCTGCCCCTTTTTTCTGCATGATCTCTCCAGGGTATAGCCATCTATACCTGTAGCCCAGTCATAGGTGGAGTCCCACCAGGTCTCTGTTATCTGTATGAGATCATAGTCATTCTTGTTTAGCAGGAGGACCAGTCTCTCTCTGTTTTCCCACCAATTCCCTAAATGCTTCTGTGTGTGCTCACCACTCCTAAATCGGTCAGTGGTTCAGAAATGCACTCCTTCTAGGAGGTTCTCAAGTTGACCATTACTGCTCATTCTTATAGCTTCAGCATTATATCAGCATCAATGGTGATAGTATCTATCATTGGACATCACCCTCCAGAGAAAAATACCTGTTTCCTGACCTGTTAAAAACAGCCTAGTTCAATCCCTGCCAGGAAAACCATGGCAGTTGTGGGAGTGAAGAACATCAGAAGTGCTGCTCCTCATCTCCTAGTTTCTAGATCATGAACTAAGATCCAACGGAAGAGTTTGGTACAGAAGTTCCTCTGATGGGGAAGAAAGGGGCAGAATGACACATTGCTAAGGTTGTGAGAAGAAACAAAATAAAATGGTTGCATGTTTCAATGATGAAATGATGGCTCGATTGACGGTGAACCATCAGATCCAGGCCCAAACAGAGGTTCCCCAATTAAGATGCCCTGGTGCTGGCCATGAATTCATGTGTAATCCAGGGGAATCCTCTGCCTCTTATCAAATCCCTATGCACAGTGTCACTGCAAGTCAAAGTTATTGTTTCAACAAACCATGGTAGGTTGTAGCAATGGTCTTCCAATTTCTGTGGTTGACTTGAGTCACTTTCTTAAGTCCCTGGTGTCTTGGAGATAGGCATAGGAGTGGGTCCCAGAGCTACCATGTGAGATTTAAACCTTCCAGATTCAGATTCAGTTTTAAGTGCCAGAAGTTAAATGGTTTCCTTTTGTGTGTGGATTTAAGGAAAAGAGAGGGTATGAGAGAAGGGGTATGAAGGAGGGGCCTTGGAAGAGTCCCATGGGTCTGAGTATCCTTCCCCATGTTCTGTGGCTTTCATTTTGTGCTTCCTCACGTACCCAGGAAGTTACATGCCAGTCCCTCAAGCGTGTGCACCTGCAATGTGGAGATGGCATCAGACCAGACTGCTGAGCTCTGAAAAATGACTCTGATTGTCCAATACCAGATAAATCCAGAGAAGTTTCAGCTTAACCCCATACTTATTCTGAAGCATCTGTTGGGAACTGGATGGCTAAAGGGATTGTTTAATGAAATACTGAGGTTTTGAGACCAAGTGAGTAAATTAGCAGCTGAGGGCTCTTGGGTGGTGTGTGGGATGGGAATTAAGGGCCTCTACTTTGTAGAACAGCATCCATGTCCAAGTTGGCACTGACTGCCCTCCTCACTAAGCAACCTCTGCAATGGGGCCAAGTCACGGATGGGTCATTCTTGAAGAAATCCTTGAAGAAAAGGGGTGGCGTAGCCTGGAGTAGAAGTGAAGCTTTCCCTGCTTTTGGCCAGGTGGATACACAGGGTTGTGCTGTCTCCAGGGCTCTGTCTGTTCAGCTCCACCAAGCCAGTCACTTCCTCCAGCTACCACGACCTGCTAATAAAAGCTGGTGCTATTATAAAGGGAGATAAAAAGGGATTTAAAAAACACAACAAAAGCTCTGGAGTCTTTGACACACGTCTCAAGTGTTTCCAAGAGAAGCTGCCCCCCTCCCCAGTAATACTGAAGGTGGCTTTGATGAGAACAAGCTAGAGGCTCAATAGCACTGCTTCTGCTCCACTCCCCTACCCCCATCACAGGGCTTCATGGCATCCTGTTATTCCAGCCACCAACCCACCATTCTGCTGAGCTGCACCCCTGGGTGTGCCAGGCTGGTGGGGGGATGCTCAGGGGAAAGAAACCACCTACCCCACCTCTACCAGGCTGAGTTCCTGGCGGCACTGGCAGCAGCTCTAGATGAGATGTGAGAGCTCAGACCTTGGAGGGGAGCACTGACTCCTACTCTTCATGCTCAGCCTGCAGAGCATGTGTCTCCTCCTTCAGAGTCCTATTCAACCCTGAGCAAGCCTTATGCACCACAGGAGCACCACAAGCAGCACACCAGCCAAATCTCCGGCCTCCCTCTGGCCCCATGCAAAGGGGTACAATCTAACCCTTAGAGGAGTCTTAGATGCTGCCATGGACGGCACCAATTTGGATCCCTTTGGCTTTAAACCTACTTGCCACTGGTTCGGGCTGATGTTCACATCACATTCCCTGCCCTGTCCATGCTCCAGATGCAGCTCACTTTGTACTTAAAAAGAGACAAACAGTTCTCATTTTGGCCAGTCTTCCCACACTGCCAGCAGTGCCACTATCCCTGAGCCTCTCTGCTGGAGGGCAATGAGACCAAGGGGGGATATCCCATTGCCTTGGCATCCCCCTCCCCTAAAAGCCCTACACTGCTGTGCTGCAACATTGTTCTACAAAGAGCAAAGCTCCCCCAACCCCAGCTCCCCTCAGCATACTTCCTAGCATTATTATCAGACTCAGTGGCCTGAAGAACCCGGCACCCAAAACTGAGCTCCTCTGTGCAATGAAAATCTTGGGTCCAAAACCCAAACACAGGGACTGAGCTCAGCTGTGGTCTCTTCATGCTGATTTTGTCACCCCATGAGAGTGGCAGCCCATGTGGCTCCATACTAGAGTCACTGAATCCAGGGGATATTCACCACTGCAACCTGTAATAAGCCTTCGCACAGACACACTTAGGAAGCAAAGCATAAAAAGTGATTTGTGGAGTAACCATTAATTTACTGTGTCTGACTCCAGACACCAGCTGCCAGGAATTTGACTGACAATTGCTGTTTATTTATATTTCACTATATAATATCTGCCTTAATGTTATAAATTCTTCTGATTGGAATTTCACAGCGTCTGCCTGGATATTTATTGATCATAAAAATAATCCGTGCAACCCTTTCAAGCCACAGCCGGAAGAAACAGGAGCTGATGAATTCAACTGGCAGGATCTGGGCGTTGCTGCCAGGGAGCAGAAAGTGTGGGGAGAAGTTCAGCGTAGTTTTTATGTTAGGTTATGAATTCTGGCAAGCGGCTCTTTGGACCGGTTTATTGTCCCTACCTGAGTGCTTGTCCCCCAGTCCTCCTTCACCGATGAACTTAGTTTCCCATAAGCAGTTTCCATGTGGACTTTGCAACCTTATTCATTCAGGTTCCTACACTAACAATAAAAGCTGGTGCTACCAGAGCAGTTCACTGATGCGGCCCAAGGGGGAGCTTTCAGCTCTTTCCACAGCAGCGAGCCCAGCATTGTGGCAGCAAAGAATATGATAAAATCCTGCCCCCCTGGGAAGGCTGGGGGAGAAAATGCAAATGCACCCCAGCTGGGAGTGGGCCATTGCTGTCTGTGGGAATAGCTCTTCTTTCAGCTCCCAGCATGGTTGCCGCAGTTCTCTTCATCTTCATTGAATCCTGACCCTTATTTTTCGCTCCACCGACTTCTGGAGGAACGGAGCTGCCTTAGCTCCTCCGTGGAACGTACACAAAGGCATGACTGATGAGCAGATGTCCTCGCCTTTCTTTCCCACTTGGTTCATGCCTTCTTCTGCTCCTTCCCAAAGACAGGTCCTTGCCTTTTTTTTTTTTAGGGACAGCCGTTGTCTAGCACAAAGGTGCCAAAGTCGAGTGGTTACAATAGGTAATGTCTGCTGTTGCCTGGTACAAGAGAGAGCCAAAGACACAGATCCAAAACTGGTGGTGGCCGGACTAGGACAGCACCTACCATTTCACACCAAATCCCACTGAATTCCTTTTGAATCCCAAACTCAGTGTCAGAGGTAGCAGTCCTCCACTCTTCTCCAGACAATGGACTGCTTTTCTTACACCCATGTCACTAATATCCACAATCAGGGGAGGGGAGGGAAGGAGTGTTCCCTTGCACTTCTCTGCAACGAGAGGTCTGGCTGCTGCTTGGGAAACTTGAAGGCCTGAAGCTGCCTGGATGGTAAGGCATTAGGAGAGTTGCAGTGGTGGAACTGTTCCTCAAGGCACTTCGGGGACAGAGATGATTGAGCACATGGCAGTGAAGTATTGCTACTATAGTAAAAAGAGTTTCTGAGAAGCACATCTCTCCCTTTAGCCTCCGGCAAACCTTTTCTTACACCCATTAGTGACATGGGTGTAAGAAAAGCAGGAGCAAGGAGTGGAGAAGATGGAGCTCTGTACATTTGTTTTCCCATTTAAATAGCAAGGCTTGCTTCCCCCCGCCCCATAAGCCTTCTGTCAAGTAGGAAGGGTGCAGACTTGCAAGGCACTGCCCAGGGACAGCTTCAAGGGCCTTAAGGGACACTAGGGAGCATAGCACCTACCTCCTCTAGCCTCAGAGCTGGGGATGAAAGTCTTGGAGGGGCACTGAGGGGAATCCTGCCCTATTTTGAAAACCCTAGCTCATCTGATGCACGGTGTGGGCAAAATTCAAATTTCCATTGCAGGCAGGAAAGTTACTCCCCCACTCCTTGTCAGTTGAATAGGAAGCAGGGCTGTAATTGCTGTGTGCACTGAATACAGGTAACTCAATAAGGCCAGAGCTGCCCCTTACCTTGACGCACAGAGGCATGTGCAATCTTAACTCCCCATCCCGTGCCTGCTGTGCTCACATCCGCCCTCCCCCCTGGTCCCCCGACTCCCTACTGGCTCCTGTTCTCCGGTCCCTGCAGCGCAGGCTTGGCCTACGCTCCCCCTGATAAATAATGCACAGCTATTGTTTCTGCAGGTCCCGAGCCCCACAAACAAGCTGCCCCTCACTCCTCATCAAACACACACTGGCTCATCTCCCCAACTCAAGGATAAGAAACCGCATGCTGGGGGTTGTGCATCAGCCTCATTAGCTCCGGTCCAGCAGCCTGATGGACAGAGCTCCCTTTTATTATTGATCGCAGACACTTACGCTGCAAAGACCTTTTGCGAGTCATTAAAAATACAAGAAAGGAAAACACAGCTCCACCGAGTTCCTGGAGAATCTTCTTTTCTGCAGCAAACTCACGGTCCCTGCCCGTGCCCGCGTCCGGCAGCTGCTATTTGTCTTGGACCGGTGGAGGCGATGTGATTACACGAACGTGTGGCAGCTGGAGAGGCATCTAATGGGGCTGGAAATAAACACACACCACATGAAAACAGTGGCGCGGTTGCCCGATGTAATGGGGCGGTCCAGCCAAACACCAGGCTGCGCCTGCTGGGCATGGACCGCTCAAGCATTGGCAGAGTGCAGAGCTGACATCCCTTCTTGCCGCCGTGCTGCATATTTCATTCCCCCGCAAGAAAGATCCTGAATAGACTCCAGCGCACACAGTAACCTTTTCAAGGCACATAAAACCTTTCACAGATTAGCCTTTCGAAACAAGTCAGTCTAAGCCCAGCCATTCCATCCACTTGGACAGAGGGAATAGCAAGGTCCTGCCCTGAGGTTTGGAGTTACCAGAACGAAAGGTTAACAGTGTAATGCTTTCTTGGCTGCAGTCACAGGGCAGGAGTGACTGCAATTATTTCTTATTGAACACCGGCCACTGCGGCTCCCTGAGAAAAACAGCAGGCGCAAGGTGTTTGTCATTAGCTTACGCTGTTGCCATAGGTCCACCTATTAACATTTGTGGCTGTAATAAACACCTACATAATTAGTAAAAGGAAGAGAGTGCTGTCTAGGCTGATAAAGGAAAGGTCCGCAAAGCTTAGGGATACAGCAGCACTTTCCATGTTTGGCTAATGACATCTTCCAGCCTTGAGAGAAATTCCCTTGCAAAAGGTGGGGCCTTCAAGGCATGGCTTTCCTGTCATGAGATAGCTTGCCAGTGTAGCTGAACTGAATGCCCATGTGGGCACATAGATACTGCCCTCTCTGTCATCTGTCCTTTAAAAGTCCTTCATCATCTGTTTGGCCACCCCGGACATTTTCCAACTCTCCACATGCGCTCCTGAAGGCCAGTGGCTGGCAGTCCAGGTGGAAATTCCTAATGAGCTACTGTGGACATGAAGCACGTGGGGACAGAGTAATAACACCCCTGGGTGCATTGTCTGTAGAGACCGAACCCCGGGCTTTCCGGTCTAAACAGCATTAGAAGCTATTTGATCCTCATTCATTGCTCAAACCTCTGTAACAATCTAGCTACTACAGGGAGACAAATAGCTTCTGTTAGCAAAGGTTGCACAGGTGTAGGTGGCCCATAGTGGCCTGAAAGATCTCTAGACAGAGAGGAGGAGGATGCCAGTATCAGTTACACCTCAACTTCAGCTTGCAGAAGTGTTTTTTCAGCATCCCTGCAGCCTGGTACTAACACATCACATCACATCACACCACACGGGCTGGTCTTACAGCTGCTCGCAGCAAACTCAGCCTCTCATACCCATCTGGTGCGGGGACCACCTCCACCCCATCTCTCCTGAACAGCCTCCTGTGTGGCTTCATATTAATACTCACAGCACAGGGTTGCTCATTATGGACTGTCCTCTGGGGGGTATCAGAAAAGGAGGGGAAATGCCCTTCACCCCTAATAAAAGTTAAACAACAGGTTAGAGCCATAGACTCCGAAGGGTGGTTATTAAGCTGTGAACACAACTCTCTGTGTGACCATAAGGGTGGCTCACTTGCACACAATCTGTGCCGCGGGTTCCTTGGCAGTGAAATGGGCATAGTAGCTCGTAGCAGCATGGAGCACCTAGGGGAAGTGGCTGTTTGGGACTGCAGATAATCACAACTGGACGAAGACAGGGCACTGTAGCATCTCAGTACCCCAGTATACTAACCCTATTGTTACTTTGCTCTGTCCCTTTGAGCTGCCAATACCTCTGCCACCCCTTACAAAATACCTGGCCTCCTCTCATCTGGGCAGAGTTCTGACCCTATCACTCACATCCTGTCCAGCTAAGAAAAACCTACCCACAACGCTCTGGCACCTGCAGCCCGGAGACTTGCCTAAAGCCAGAGCCCTCCCAGACTTCACGTTCCACTGAATTCAAAGTTATGCAGCATCTACTACTACATCTGAAAGTGGTATCTTTGTATCTACCAGTCTGTGTAGTCTTACCATCTCATTCCCATTTAAAAGCTTCTTTGCCTGAAGGAAGGAGAGGCCAATTTGCTATAGGATGCTGGGCTAGTCTGTTACATCAGCATGAATGAAGTGCAACTCTGCTGGATTCAGTAGAGTTTCCATGGGGGAACCAATGGAGCCGGCGCGCGAGGGGGAGAGACAAGCATGGTGTGTTCTGCTAAAAGGTGCAGGGGGCTTCGTGATGCTTCAGAAGGGAAAGGAGATCAAGGGACCCCACTGGCCCAGGGATCACAAAGAATGCTAAAGGCAAAAAGATGTTCCTTCTGGAGTATGAGCTCATGTCAGACAAGGAAGAGATGAACTGAGCTGACAGATAAAATGCAACAAGGCTGCTTTCTGGGCTCCAGATAGGTGTTCACAGCAGGCTCCAAAAGCTGGTCTTAAAAGCACATCTCAGCTGATGTTCTGCTGTGTGTATGCAATATGACTCCAATGCAATCTCAGGCATGGCTGATCACTTTTTCTTGACAAACAAGAGCAAATAAGGCACTGTAATCACAGTGTCATTTTAGGGGTTACACCCAGGACATCTCTCATGTCAGCCACACTAGGCATCTACCACCCAGGAACTGTTACTGACTGTACCTAAATGCCTAACGTGACACTGGAAGAACTTCCCAAGCTGAGGAGACCTTCACAGCTCAACCCACTGACCTAAAGAGAGCCTGCATGAACATATGCATCTGACTGTAATGTAATGAACTCGCTGGGTGTGTGTGTCTAGCGCTCTCTTAGCATGAGTTGCACCTCCCCTGCTCCTGTGCCAGACCCACCAGAAGAGGTGAGTCTGGCAGATCTTCAATCTGTTGGCTCGTGCTTTTAGGGAATGAAAGAAAGATGGGGCTCCCTCCTCTCCACACCCCCCCCACACACTTTGGGGCTCCCAGCAAGACAATTTGGCAGTGCTGTGAAAACAGATCAACACCTTTTAACCAGCATCTTCATCACTGATGTCATTGCAAACAGGTCCCAGAAGTTCTACCGCAGACCATGTTGTTTAGTAATCACTTAAACCACAAGGTCTGACAGGTCTGTATTGTTGAGTGCCTGATGTCCACGGGCTCTTGTGTAAGCACATTGAAATTGCAGTCCCCTATCCATGCAAGGCTGGAAGCTCTTTCCCTGCTGATGTCCCACAAAGGTTGCTTGTAGGGCAACATAAAGAGACCTGAATGTTGGAGGCAAAGGTCAGAGTTTCACCCTTGGCATCACTTGAGTGAGTGTTTTGGCAGAGACCCATGTTAAATGTGTGTGCATAAGAAGCATGACTAGTTATGGTTCAAGATGCTTGGTAGGTCAGGCAATCAAACAGTTTTCAGCCCAAAGAGGGGAGAGAATGTGCAGTCAAGAGCTTTGTGTAGAGATGTCTCTGTTCCTTGGGCCCAAGGTGTCAGCGCAGTCCTCTGACCCATGCTTGGGAAGACAGCCATTTTCATGGCACTACATCTGAGGAGTGTGTGAATTTGTCCATGGCCCCATCATGAGGCCAGGAGGTGCCAGCATGGTTCTGCACAGGGAGTGATTTGCCCATCTCATTATATGAGAAGGCTTGCATCAGAGCCAGGAAGAAAAGCCAAGAGTACAGAACCCGAGCCTTGTGCCATCCTTCCCCCAGGTGTCTGAGAGCATGTGTGAAGCCGTGGGTTCCTCTAGCAGGCCTTAGCTGGCCAACAGTATCAAGATCCTGATGGAGAAGCAGCAGCATCTGCTAGCCGAGGGTTTGGTAATATCCATACATACTGTAGCATTCAGATCCATGAGCTAATGAGCCTTCACATCACCCACTTTGCAGATGGTAAAACTGGGGCATAGACTAGGGATGTGAGTTGCCCAGTGCCACAGACCTGAGCAACATTTCCATTTCTCTCCCTCCACTTCTGAGGATTGGAGTGAGAGTTAAAATTGCTCCTGATCTTATGTCCCACAATTCCTTCCCAGGAAAGCTCATAGCAAATCGGGACATTGCTCTGCCTTGTGCTCCCTCTCCTTCCCCATCACTTACAAAAAGCATTGGTGTTAGGAGTGGTCACTGTAGTCTGAGAACCTCCCCCCTCTTCCCAAGTCTGACTCCCACTGCTAAGCATATGTGGGCCCTTTATCCTTTCTCTGAAATAGAGAGAGACACTTTGGAATTCAATTAGCTAAACAGTTGCCACAGCAACAACAACATATAAACTTAAATGATTTATACTCACAGACACCACTTCAAATAGGAATAAATTTAATACAGCAGCAGGGAATGAAGTGCATTGTACAATAGGAAAATTGTATTTTTTCTCTCCCCAATGGTAGGCCTCAAGGTCTTAATGCAATATAGATGAAAAAGGGTATTTGGGCAGAAGGAAGCGGAATGCATTGTGCTGTACATACAATGCCTGCTTGGAGAGTACAACACGTAATAAGCATGTACATCTAATCACAGAGCTCCTGGATTTTGTTTGCATGACAGCTGAGGATCAAAGACTACAGTTAGCAAATTGACTGTTTGGTTTCATTTTCCTTCTGTCAACACATTAAATCATCCCTGTTGGTTTGCACCCACTAAGACCATAGATTTAGCATCCTTTAGTTTTTCTGAAGAGCTGATGTTAGTTAGACCCAGTAGCTGCTTTACAATGAGACCTAGACCCTTGGACAAAGGCCTGCCTTGGATGTTTTTCTATAGGTGTGCTAATTATTTCAGCCATGACCCCACTTCTGGGAAGGGATCAATCATTATAACTGAATTACTATGGGGCTCACAACCCCACTCATAAGCACCTTGACTCCATTTGGGATCACTGCTCTTATTCAGCCACAGCTCTCAGACTTGCAGGAGGAACATTCAAGGTCTCCTCACACAGGAGATCAGATGAGTTGATCACAAGAAGCTCTTCCAGTTTTAATATCTACAGATCTAGGAGAACAGCAGTAGGATGGTGAGCTTATATCCACTAAGGTTTGAATGCGCCTGTCACTTCTATGGATCCTGGTCCCCTGGTAGCTTTATGATATCTCCCTGATGAGTATTGTTGGACCTGAGGAGAAGCCAAGTCCTGCATATGCCCAGATCTACAGTCTGGTGTGCAGCAGTTCAAACAGCCACTTCCCTTCCCTGAGTCAGGACTGCCACCAGACCTGCAGATGTTCTAGAGCTCCATACTGATGGAGTGGAGATGACTTGGGAAAGGGAGGTGTTGATCTAGATCTATGAGGGTTGAGTGACCAGATCCCCACTGAAGTCAATAGGAGATAAGAATACTCAGCACCTTGGATATTCAGAAACATGTCTTCCCTGTTAGAACAGTGAGGCAGTGAAACACACTGCCTAGGCAAGTTGTAGACTCTCCATCACTGGAAGTGTTCAAGAAGAGGTTGGACAGCCACTCGTCAGGGATGATCTAAGCATAGCTACGTTCTGTGATGCTTTTGAGCTTTCCCGGTTGCCCCCATGACCCTTTCTGCTACACGTGTCAGGGTGTTTTTAAGCCTCCCTCAGAGTCATTGGGTGTTGGCTATTGCCAAGACTGGGGACTTTGACTGGGGTGTGCCATTGGTCCTGCTGAGACCAAAGCCAGAGGTTCTTGGCTAGAGGGTTTTGCCCCTTCACTCGGGGTCAGATTGATCACCATATCTGGGGTCAGGAAGGTATTTTACTCTATGATCAGATTGGTATGGACTTCGGGGGTTTTACTTTCTTCCTTTACAAGGGACCTGGCCCTCTACCTGGGAACTCTTGAGCAGACATTGACAGTATTTCATAGAAGCGGGCCATTGGCTGCCGTGGCTCCCCTGCTTTATCTGTGGCAGGTTAGGGTCTGTGTTAGGTCTGTGTTGTGTAAGGGTTGAGGGTGGTCTTATGTAGAGTTTACAATGTACATTATAGATTGTACAGAAAGGTTTGGATAGAAATGATCCTGCCTCGGGCAGGGGGTTGGATTAGATGATCTCTGGAGGTCCCTTCCAGCCCTACTTCTCTATGTTTCTCTGCTTGATGATCCTACCTTGAGGGCCCGATGTCATTTTTATTTTATTTTTTTGGCAAGAGACAAGGTGGTAGCACTTAACTTTAGCAGGAACAATTGAATTCTACAAATGCAGCCGACTCTTCTCTTCAGGTCTAGCTGGATACACTATTCTTTCCTTCCTTCCACGCATGAATGCATACTGTTGGGCACTCTGCCTCATCCTCACGCAAGGTCCCCTAAGAACTTCAGAACCCTTCATTTGTGCTGAACATGCTCCCTGACTTCCAATTTAATGCATGGTATTATGCTATTTTATGTGGCTTTTCTATCACCTGGCTGAAATTGTGGCTTGTGTGAGAGCTAACAGGTGGAGATGACATGTGGATAAGATCAAGATGACTGAGATCTTGAACTGTATAAACTGCAATTGGATTCTTTTTTTTTCCCCCTAAAGACCATACTCTAGCTGAAAAAGGAGTTACAGACTTGATGCAGAAATTATTGGGTGAAATTCTATGGCCTGTGTTTTGCTGGAGATAAGACTAAATGATCATAATAGTCCCTTCTGGCCCTTAGGTCTGTCCATTATTATAATGCTGTTAGGCTTGGGGGAAAAGAACTGGCAGTCATAGAAGAGGTAATAATTTACTTGCCAGGGGTGTTCCTCCCATTTGTTGCTAAGGTTGGCAGAGTCTCAAGGGCTTTTGCTTACTCAAGTCAACAGAAAGACACTCTCTGGTGTCACTGGGTGCTGGATCAGGACTCACAGGCACAGAGTTGGCCTTTTATAGACATCTGGACAGTTACAGGAGCCACAAGTGCTGTCTCCCAGCTTTCAGATCTGGACCTTGCCCGATAAATCCTTGCAAACCTTAGAAATGTCCTTTCATTTTATCAGCTGGGACACTCAAGTTGGTGGTCCCTGGGCCATTATGTCTGCATGCTGAGGGACTGCATTGGGAATGGAGAAAGGAATCGGTCATAACACTCAGATTCTGAAGCAAACACTCACCTCCAAGGGCTCAGACTCCTAGTTTTCAGCCCAGGTTTTCATCTTGATTTCAAACCTCACTGCTTTCCCCCATGAGGGCCCTCCAGCAAACTCAGCACCTCCCAGAATCAGGCCCTACAGACAGCTCTGCCTTTTGCGCTGCAAGAGGTTTTGTTATTGGAGCGATCAGGGCTCATCATATGAGTGCCACACACTGCCCAAAATGTCACCACGCAGAATGGAGTTCAGGCAATAGGCTTCCCACTTGGGGTCTCTCCCCTGGAGTCGAATTCACAGGGGCTGCTGGAGAGAATCATCCCACTGAAAGAGCCAGGAACAAAGATGACAAGACTTTTTTTGTTGGTATTTTTTTTTAATTTAACCTTTACACAGGCAGCATGGTCACATTTGCATGCCTGAGCCCAAACTGGCAGCATCGTTCCCCTGCGTGCGGATGACAAAACATCATTGGCCCAGTAAGATACCCTGGAGTTTCACTGGCTCTACTTAACAGAGTTGTGCTCACCAGATCCTTGCTCCCTTCCATGGAGATTTGCAATGCCCCTGTTCTCAGCACAGCTACAGATCAGATATCATGTGCCTGTTGTCTGATTGCCACATTTCTAAGGACAGTGAGCTGTGACACTAACCCCTCATCTACCATCTTGCTGCGGGTCGCTGGGATGTTTCATAGCCCTTTTATAGTTTCACTGAAGGAGAGAAAATATAATCTTGTGGATATGATAAAAAATGATTGTGCTGTCTAGTTAGTTCAGCTTCTATTGCTTTAAAACATTGCAGCAAGTACCCAGAGTTCTTCTTTTCCAACTGGAATATAACCACTCAACTACAAGTCCTGTATCTGTTATCTGTCTGGGACTTGACATATTAGTGATGTACCCAGACAGACAGGAACCCTTGGATGTCACCCAGCTATATTCCAATTACTCTTGAAGCAGAAATCTTTCTTGGTCTTGCTAGGAATGAGTAGCTAGAAACCCATCGAAAGGACCAGTCAGATCATCAACAGGTTGAAAAAAGCCATACGATTGCACAGAAGTCACTAGGTCTGTGCCATCAGGAAAGGATCAGGCCCCATACCTTTTAAGTGTTCAGCTGAGACAGGATTGTAAAAATACTGCCAAGGACTGGAAGAGCCTGTGCAGGAGTGACAGTGTGCATTGCTTTGAGCAGAGACCAAGACCAGCTCGCAGGAACTGTCTTTGGCAGCTTGAGAAAGGAAGGAAAGCAGATGCAGAACAACAACCAAACAAATCCAATACTGAAATCATATTTATGTAGGCAGGAAGTAAGCTCAATTGCCAGGAGAGTACTAGACTCTACAAGTGTAAACACATACCAAATAAGTCAGCCTGACAAGATGCCAAGTTTGCTCAGCAGAGTAGGCCACTTTAGTGCTGAAGTGCCCCTGCAGGAGGAAAACCAGGAAAATGTCTAAAAGGTCAATGAGTGAAATATGTACCTCAGTCAGGAAATTATGCAGATGAGCACTGATCGCTGAAGACAAATGCTGGCTGAAGCAGGGAGATGTAAAGAATACCTGACAATCCGGCCACCGGCAGGCCCCTGCAGGTCACTCAGGAGCAATGGGCTGGAAGGTTGTGTGGACTACCTGAACCAAAGCTTTGGGTGCCCTGGGTTCCTCTTGACAATGAGGAAACGATTAGGTCATGCTTCACTTAATGAAGGATATGTCACTGCAGGAGTTGATGCTTTGAGTTTAGCTGTTAAGGCCTAGACAAACAGACCAAGTCCGGCTAACAGAATGGGTGTGGAACTTAGTGATTTAGGTTTGCCTCCACTCCTAGGGCTGGCTGGGTCAATGGTTGGGGCACGTCAGAAAAAAACACAAATGCAGGGATTGAGTACCTGGAAAGCATCTTGGAGTCTCACTATCCAGGCCAACTCCTGTTGCTTTTGGGTCTTTCCTCCAGGGAAAGAACTATCTAAAGGGAAAGGACAATGTTGACACAAGGACAAAAGGGAATGCATTAAGTTGGAAATGAAAGGGTTTCCAAGCATGAGAACAGGGAGATCCTGGAATAGCCTTCCAATAGGAATCATGAGAGTAAAACCCCCCATATTATCTTTACAATGGCACTCCAGACATTTATAGGAGAGGGTTGTTTCTAAAAATGGGGGGTTGGAGGTGACAACCCATACCTGTTATTATGCATGTAGTGATATGCTTGGCCTGTTTGCTGTTCTTGAATGGGCCAAGATACCCAGTATGTTTGTGCTCCTGAGACAGTGATGCCTCCATTGGTTCAAACACGTGACTCATATGTGCAATGGCCAGATCCCCAAGGACATACTATACAATGAGCTGGCACTGGCAAACATCACCATGGATGGTCCAAACTTTGTTTTAGTGATGTCTGCAGGAAAAACCATTGCGAGCTGCACACGAATGGCCAACACCAAGAACCCATTGCTTAGGACTGCTGCGAATGGAAAACTACTGTGAAGCAGGAACTATATAGCTTCAAGACAGAGTGAGTCAATGATGAGATAGAGAAGAGGTGTCAGAGGCAGCCAAGACATAATGTTACTCAACATGCTGATGCAAACTCAACTGAGTTTGTATATGCAACTTGCCAGAAGGTCTTCTTGTGACTCACCAGACTCCTCAGCCACTCAAGAAGCTGTGGTGGTACCTGGTAACCCACCAAAGGTATAATCCCCATGGTCTCTTGAAACCAATGAGTGCCAATGATAAGTGACATATGACTAGACCTGATCTCCATTTCCTTTTCTCCCAGTTGGCCCTCAATAAATGATTGTATTGGGGATGGTGGCTTGGCTTGTCCTGTTGTATATACCTACCCTTTGCCTCCTATATTAGGGTTTAAACAGGTCAGCAGCCAAGCCTGTATGCTGCAAACTAAAATTATCTGCGTCTTTTATGCCCCATCTGCTGGCTCCTCTGATGCTAATGTTTTCTGCCATCTCCTTTGTTGGGTTGCTTAATGTATTATATATTAGCATTACTAATCACAGCCAGAATCTTGGCAGCAACTCCTGAGAGTGAGCAATCTTTGTCCTACGCCTTTGACTTGGGACTCAATTTTCAAATGACATCAGTACCTTATAACTCTTTTTTAGATAGTGAGACGTAGCCATATTTGACAGCCACTAAATGCTGAGTCTGCATAGTCCTTGTTGTCCCAGGCCAGTATTTTTAATCCCTTCTGGTCTCTCAGGACTTTTGGGATAAGAGAGCATTCACTAGAACACCGCATGGCCAATAGTACATCTGATAAATCAAACATAATTAGAGAGATGAGGCAGAAACAGATCAAAGGTAAATAGCACAAAAGGCCACTGAGGCAAAGAGGGCAGCCAATCTCACCTCTGAGGGCAAACTCTTAAGTCTCAGGAGAAATCAGATGGAGACCAACCACGCTCCTTCCACATTGCAGGTCCCAGACACCAGTCCCATCTGCTGAGCTTTGTCAGCAGCTCCACCTCTGCAGAGGCTCTGCTAACGATATTATGGGTGGCTTCCAAGGGTCATGTAAGGGAGCCATGTCCTATCAGCAGCCATGGAGACTCTGTTCAATTCACCTAGACACAGCCAGGGCTATTCAAGCATAGTAATAAGGCTATGAGTTCACTTTTGCTCTCATATCTGGCACAGTATCAACATCTAATTAAAATTTACACTCTAGATTTTCAGGCTCAGGATCCAAATCTGCCCTGGGAACTCAAGCATCAACACCCCTGGTTTGCCTGGGAGAATTGCTTCTGTAAAGGCAAGTCCCCTAAAGGATGTAGGACCTTTAACATCATATACCCCCTTTCTTGGTGCCTTACTTGCTCAGGGTTTGTCCAGAGAAAAAGGGGGTAGGCCACAGTACTCCTACACTTTAGAAATCCTGGCTGTTGGACTGGTCCTTTGAGATGGTTAAGTAGTCTATATGACAAAGAAGCCTTCAGGCTGGCCTGAGATTGAGCCAGTGCAAAAATGGCTTAAAGCTACCTTGGTCCTCCATCCCTCACATGTGTGCCAAGTTTAGCTCATCAGGCCTGGAGAAGCTGGGTGATAGTTTTACCTACCACCCCCTCCTTGCATTTCTCTGAGTATTTCAGAAGCTCCTTGAACATTGCATGAGAGGGGATTTTTTCTTGGCAGAAGTTTTGGATATGCATTTGATATTGAGTTGTCCTCTCCATCCTCAGAGAATGCTAGCCTAGCCTCATGGTCTGAAGTAATGCAACCAGCCAGTAATTCACAGGTCTCCAACTCATCCCATTTTTCAATCCTACCCTTGTTCTCAATATGCAACCAATTGCATTCACTTCGCCATAAGTATGCCTGGCAGGGGGAGAATGGAGAGAGATCAATGCTTGTCAAATGGACAAGGCCAGAGCCTGTATTGTGGAGAGGAATTTATTCCCTAAGGAGAGTGTTACAAAACAGAGCAGAGCAAAACAAAAATATAGGGGAGGATATGAAAGGCGCCCGCCTGCAAAAGGCGGCACCCTTTCAGCCACATGCAACCACTCAGCAGGAGAAGCATGCAGGCAGATCATGAAATAGGCAGATGGGCCAGGAAATTCGTTGTCACATTCAAGCAGATCCAGAAATCCATTTTCTAGCAAAGTGTGCAACAACATTTCCCACCCTCCAACCCTGCCTCTGTGGCAAGAGGGCAGAAGTTTGTGAACTGGTGAAGTAAGGGCCTCCGGTGACTTTTTGTCTTAAATGGAAGACATTTCCATTACAAGAAACAATGCTTACCACTGACTCTCAATGGTACAAGAACAAGAGAGAATGAGGACTGATTTTAATTAGCTGTCACAAGTCCGTTCCACATCAAAGAGAAGCCAATGCCTTCCACTCCCCCTAAAAAAAGGAAACCTAATTCAAAGAAGCAGAGAGACCCCAAGTGAACCAGCACCGTGTATGCGTGATTTGTGACTGTGTTGAGTATGTGCCTGTGTTGTCTGGCTCAAAATCAGTTGGACAGATTCACATACTGTTATAAGCACGTTGGGCTTTGCAGTTGCCCATTTGGGTGTTTTGGGTTTTTAAATTGACTAGAGATGCTTTCAAACATGGCGAATGAGGCTGGTTTTCAAGGAATAGCGTTTGAAAATGATGGTTGGGGCAGGGGAAAATCAAGGGCCCTAGGTTGAATTCCCATTATAGATTCACTGCAGCCATCACAGATAAAGACGACTGTATGTCAGTGCGTTTGGTCTACGGTGCATTGCTGTGACCTTCAATCGCAGGATCATCTGGTTGGAAGAGATTTCATCTCATGCATGTAGGAGTGTGCTTAGGAGCCTTTAATTAACTGTGTCCCCTCTGGGGAATAGTTAGTCCTCTAAATCATTCATTTGCATCTAGAAGAATTTAGAACTCATGAAAATGATGTGTGGCCGTGAGAGATGCTGCTGGAGAGATATACTCATGCTGTGGGCAGGTGCTGTGTAAACTTCCTCACTCAGCGCTGTCAATGCAGTTTAATTACATCCCACAGTGCTCCCTCCTATCCCGCCGCTATTCTCTCTCTTTCTCCCTCTCTCTCACGCATGCATCCCTGTTGATACATCTCCATCTTGAACTACAGCACCCCCAGCTCTTTCCAGTCTTGGGCTCTGCTTCACCAGAAAGTACCAATTAGGGGAAGATGAATAATTTGTAGTGACAAATTTTGTGTATTTTTCTCTACATAAATTGTCCCTAAACTAGATGGTGATTTTCTTGTATTTATTCATTATTCAAATGTATTCATTACACCATTTATGGATATTTCATTTTTGGTCTGGAGCTTATTTGCAAATAGTTTGCTGTGAGTCCTCAATTGTCAGGCCTTGTGCTTTTCTAAGTGGGCATTTAGGTCACATGGCATGTCTGGGTTCCCCTAAGGAGATGGGTTTATTTAGGATGAGGTTTCTGATGCAAAGACCAGTGGGCAGAAGAAAGGCAACCGCCAGTTAGTTCAGTCTTAAAGTCACTGTCATTTTACAAGCCTGCATTAAGTCTCCATATGAATATTTAGGGCATCCATTCACTATTACTATATGTAAAGGCGGGGTGGAGGAGAATGGAGAAACATTGATTTGAAATTTGTTTTTTGAAAAACTTTGCAACATCCACTAAGATACCTAATTTCAGTAACATTACTGACCAAATACTTATAAGAGGCACCAACAAAGCAAACTCACTTGAAACCCATTAACAATCAGGCCAAATCAGATTGTGAGACATTTTCTAAAGCGCACAATTTTTCACCCCAGACTTGCATAACAGCCGTCCAATTCATTTAATATATGAAGCTAAATTTGGTTGGACCTATCTCTCCAAAGGCTGCATAAACCACACAGTATAACTCAATTCCCCTCGCTTTCTTTTGCCAGTGATGTGCCCACATCTTCCCTTACTTAACATAGATATCACCTCTGCAAAGACTTTTAGCTCCAGAAGTGCATTTTTCAGGTTAGAAATGTTAATGGATAGATTTGAGGTAAACTCAGGCCTCACACATCCATCTAATATTGCTGAACTGCTGCAGGTTAGTACTTCTGAAAACCATAATTGACTAGTCCTGTCAAAGCATATAACATCCCAAGCTTTGACTAACAACACTGCACACTCTAAATCAGTTTTCCAACAGCTGGATAGAACAGTGTATCTGTAAAATATCTGTTGCATTAGTTTCTCTCTTGCACAAACACACATTCATGAATCTTAACACACAGATTCATATTTAATCATCAATGGGAGCATCTATGTGAGATGCTTAATGCGCAGTAGACTAATTCTACTGGGCATTAGCGTGTCTTGAGAAAAGCCATGCTTATGTGCAGTAGAATTAGGCTACTACACATTAAAGCATCATGAAAAGACTGTGAGCCTTTGTTACTGCACATTTATGTAGCACCTGATATATGATGTACTAAACTTAATGTGCAGTAGCAAAGGAGCATTAATGCATGTGTAGATGCGCCCAGTGGCTACAATTAAGATGCAACTTCGGAAAAGAAAGTCCTCCTATGGAAATGAAGAAACATTTTCACATGGGAATTTATTTTTCATTTCTGCTCCCTTTGATATGTTTCAGGATTAGCTTCATTTCATCCCCTTCTAAGGGACATGTTGATTCCCAGCTGTTTTGTCACCATCGATCCCTGGAGAACAAAGCTTAGGAAGTTAAAAGAGTGTGGAAATCTCATCTCCATTTTTAATTTGAAATGAACGTAAGCAAAAGATGGACCTACTACAGAGTTGCCAGAGCCTTCCCTTCTGCATGAGGAAGTGGGGAATGCAGAGCAGATGGAGAACTAGCCTATTCCCTTTTGCTCTTGCTTTCCTGAGAGTGTGGCAATAGTTTGTGATGTGCGTTTTATTGTGGAAAACTGAAGACTGGTATAACTTTTGGGATTTCTTGTGGAGGAACAAAAGTCTCATTTGCTTAGGTCTCAATATCCTTATGCATGTGGGCTCAATGAGTAGCTCTTTGAAATGAATGTGATGACCCAAGGAGCAAAGTGCATGAGAGCTCTATGTGTGGGCTATATGCAGTGTGCTAGCACAGGATCTTAGTGCATTTTCCCCTAGCCTTGTAGTGAAAGGGGCAGAGAAAAAGGGGAACATAACAGAGGAAGCCAGTAACTTGGCACTCTTGTACTGCATGGATCAGGCTGAGTTTCTGACAGAAGACTTTGCCATTTGGGTTGGGGATGGGGGGAGCTTCTACTGTAATGCTTTGGACTGAACCCTGACTAGCAACGAATCAGGGACCTTAGTATGCGATTCCTTGGAAAGCATTTGAAGAGTTGAAAATAGTTCTTTTGTGTTCTGATGAGTTAGTTGGGTGTAAAATAACACCTCAAATATACATTGCCCCTTTCATCCCAAAGGGTTCGGAGGTTCTGTGTGACCTGTGTACATCAGTCCCTATCAACAACCACAGATCCTGGAGGCTTCATCCATTTGCTTGAAAAATCCTTAATGTGCCACCCACTCTAGCTCCTTTCAATGCTCCTTTCAAGACAACTCCTTTCAAGGCTGACCCATTGAGAATGGGCATTTCAGAAATCATTCAATGTGAGGGGCTTGGCCAGCTGGCCTCTCTCCAGCAGGAAGATGGGCAGCTCATACCAAGGAAAGAAAATGTTTCATAGATATTTAAGGTGAAAAGGACCGTTATGTCATTTAGTTTCACCTCCAGTATAATACAGGGAACACATTTTACATAGTTTTGAGCTCAATGATTTGTAATTCCCTGAAGTGTATATTCTGGAAAAGCATCTAGCCTTGGTTTAAAGGTACCAAGAGATGGAAAATCCACCTTACTCTCCTGTTTGCACCCAGGAGAGGGTATCAATAGTACCAACTGGGAGCATTCAACTGTTGGATGGCCAAAATTGAAGGATTAGCCTAACTTCCTGAAATTTTAAGAATAATGTATGTCTTTTTATTTATCTTTTGGTGCCTGAATCTATAGGGGACACATTTTCCAGGTTTACTCTGTAACTAAGGGAGCTTGGAAGTTACTTGAAAACAGAGAGCCTCATGGGTTCACATGAATCTAGGGGGAAAAACCCAACAACCCATTAAATATTGCAAGATCTGCCATGACCTTGGACACATTGGCAACACTGGGCAAATAGTGCCCTTTTAAAGGATTCACTAGTTGCCATCTCAGTCTTTGCACCACATCTGATAGTCCATGGAGACAGCACACCAATCTGTTCTGGCCATGAAGGTTAAATCCACTAAGTCCTTTTCTAATGGCTCTCATTGTCCCTCACTGGTTGCTAACTGTGAATGCAAAATGCTATTTTCTGGGCTCTGAGTACAAGAGGCCTGGCTGCTGCTTCGCTGTTTGAGGGACAGATTTTATTCTGCATGAATTATAAAAGTGCTAGGCTCTCTTACAGATTAATGGCAAAAACACAGGCTTGCATTACTTCCCTACCACTGGCCTTTTCTATTGATCAACAGAACACCTCAGCTCTCAGAATATTTTCTGAGGTTTTTTTTTTTTTTAAGGCAATGAGACAAGTTCAGGGAGGTTAAGACTCAAGGGAAGGGACAAACGTGAGGCCTTTCCCTGTGGGCAAGGTGATCTATGTCAGGAGGGGAAAGAATGAAGGCCTGCAGTACTGGCAGGCTCTGTCTGGGACCCGGGGCTGTCAAGTGTGAAAGCAGTTAACTCTATAATTTGAACAGAGAGCTTCAAAGGTGCTGGGAGAGCTTTTGGGCAGAGGTCTGTGCTACAGGGTGTCCAAGATAATTAAAGTCTAGTTCACACTTACAGAAAAACAGGAAAAGAAAAAGCACCAAAGGGAAGCTTACAAATAAGTAGTCCAGACAGGAAGGGTCAATGATACAAACCAGAGGCACACCCAGTAGGGTTTGTGCCCTGGGGCATTGGCATGGAGGCAGGGGGGCACTCCGGGCATGTGCAGAAGAGTGGGGACAGGACACTGCTGCGAGGGGAAATGTCATTAATAACAACCAGGTTAGTGCTACCCCCCACCCCTGGCATTGCAACCTCTCCCCCTTTTTTGGGAGGGGGGCACAAAGACAGGTTAGGGGGTGAAAACTCCAATTGGAGGACAGCCTTCCCAGTCTTTTTGGACCTTGAGATCTATTATTGCACTTGTTGGGCCTTCATGATCCTAATCTTCAGGCATACCATGACAAGACGGGACCAGAGAAAGGGATCCAGAGGATACCACGATCTCAGTTGGCATTGGCTAATTTTTGAATGGCAACAGCTGGCCGTGACATTATATTTTGCAGCAGTGCCAGGTCTGTGGCCAGCAAGCTAGCTAAAGCAGCATCCTAAAAAAAACCTCTGCAGGTTCAATATACATTTCAGTGGACTTCACAAGGGCTAATAACACCACAAGCTCCACTTGCATTTCTGCAGTGGCGAGGCCGCAAGGAAGAGTCAGCACCTGAGACAAGCGCTGCCCTTTCCTTCTTTGCTGCTCTTTTCTCTCCCCCATTTTATGTGTCTATCTTTTTTTGTTTCATGAGGAAGCAGCAGCTCCAGCTCACTTCAAACTAACTTTCTCTTTTTCTCTCAAAAGAGAAAAACCAACTGCCAAGCAGGGACTTTCTTTATGAAAAAAACCCCAATTTTGGGGGGAAAGAGGAACAGGAATATTATTCAAATGAAGTCCTCACTTAATGCTCTACATTTTAAAAGACTGTAACTGTTTTTCTTCTTTATTCAATATCTTTACTAAGAAGTTAAAAGAAGTTTAATGGTTCTTTCTGCCATGAGGCTAGGCAGGCCGAAGTCTCTGTACTCACAACCCCGAGCCATGTTTAACAGTTTAATGTTGCATGGTGACAAAAAGTCATGTTAACACCTCTGACCTTCTAGGTCCATTTATTCCATCCAATTAACACCATAGAAACTTCTCTAGTCCCTAAGCACCATAAATAATGAGGCTCTGTTATGCAAAACTGGAGGAGAACTAATTTATTTTAATTCTGAACAAGAAATTTTGCAGGAATAAGGAAAACAGCCTAACCCTGCACTGTCAGACTCTCTGGTACTCCTCGGAGCTTCTTCCTAGAAGCTGGCTTCCTGTTGTAGATTTAACGACACCCTGCATGCCTCTTTATTAACCTCAAAAGGCAGTAAAAGTGTTGTCCCAGCAATCAACATAGCCTCCAAAATTAAAAAAAAGGATTGATTGTGTAAGGCTGACTTCAAACACTGAAACAGGTGAGAGAAAAGGAGCATAACAGCCCAGCTGATTTCCTTCACCATCCCTGTCTGGTTACAAAGCCACATACCCAATGTGCTGCTCCTCCAGGCATAGAAAAGAACATCAGTTAAGACCTAATGCACTAACACCAAAGGGTGGTGATTTAATTTCCATTTGTGAGAGCAGCCTGAGGTTATTGCCAAAGCGCTGTTTCAGATGCAGAAGTTGTCTGCTGCATTTCAAGTTAGACCAAGATTTCTCTCTGCTGCCGTGCAATCGTACGTCTGCATATTTACATCAGGGCCTTTGTGCTGGGTGTGAGTCATTGGCGAGATGTTTTACTGCTCACAAGGAAACCTATGAAAAGGGCTGAGGCAGAGCGTCTCAGAATGCAAAGTACTGAGCTAGGTTGTAACCGCTGCACTGTGGGCTACAGCTTAGTCTTGCGGTGTTCAGCTAGTAGCAAGAAAACAGAACCGGAGTTCGCTCCCTTAACTCAGTAGAGTAACTGAGGAGGGGCAACTGGGGCAGCATCCCTTGGTTCGGTCTTTGCAGGGGTTGCAAAAATAGCCATGATGCTGGTTCAATTGGCAGTCACACAGCTGCCCCAGCCACAGAGCTGCTCTGCTATGCTTGTGCCTGAGCCAAGTTTTTTATTTGGAAAGAATAGAGAAATGAGCTGGGCCCTTTAATGGAAGAAGGAAGCTTAAGCTGACAGCCGCTGAACCTTAAGTGGCCATTAATTTTTAGGCAGACAAAGGTGTTTGGGTAAATCCGATATCTTTTATTAGACCAACTCAAATAATTGGAAAAATTGGAATTGGAAAAATTCTTCTTAGCAAGCTTACAGGCACAAACACCCTTCGTCAGGCTGAGGAAGCATCTGGAGATGGTCTGTGCTCTTCCTGGATGGAGTGGTAAGGCATCCAGAGGCCAGTACATATGAAAGAAAGCCAGGCAGTTAAAATGTAAACTGAGGTGGTCCTTAGACCAACACAGCTACAACCTACACTCCTGAAACATTAAATCTTACACCTACATCCAGTACCACTGGGGTGACACCTCTTCTTCATTCCTTACTGTACATAAGGCCAAACTGTAGCTTTAAAAAGCCCCATGGTTGTATCTGTAAAGTGTGCTGGAAAATTAACATGATTTAGTGCTATGCAATTAAGGAAGGGAGAGATGTGAGGGGGTGCTTCAGAGTCTAACCTGACCAAAAGCAGAGATCAGCCAGGCCATGACTTTCCCCTCTTTTCCTCCAGGGGCAGCATTGCATAGTTGCCCATGTACATTCTGGGAGTATTTTTGAATATTCCCAGAAGCACAAGAGACTGCTTCTATCATTGTGAAGCCATCCAGGGTATAGACTGTAGCCATGTTGGTCTAAGGACATAGACAGACAAGGTTCTTGGGGTAAATCTAATATCTTGCATTAGACCAACTCAAATGGTTAGAAAAATTCTTCTTTGCAAGCTTTCCGGTACAAACACCCTTTGTCAGGTTGAGGAAGCATCTTCAGTTGGTCTGTGATCTTCTGGGATGAAACAGTAAAGAAGCCAGAAGACAGCATGCATGCCAGAAAGCCAGTGAGTGAAAATGTAAATTGAGGAAGTCAATGGGTGAGACAGGTCAGGAGAAAGGGGAATGAATATAGCTGGTAGGAGTGGAGAGGTTACCTGGGGAGTCAGATGTCAGGCAGGTTATAATTGTCAGAAATCCAGTGTCTATATTCAGTCCATGATTTTTTGTATCCAATAGGTTGAGGAAGTGAAGTTCATAGGCTTGTTTGTGAAAGGTTTTCTGTGAATTCCACTTGAGGATTAGAACTGAGAGATTGGAGAGAGAGTGGTTTTCTTGTGAGAAATGTGCCCCCACAGGTAATTGGGTATTCTTGCCTTTAATTCATTTGTGGTATATGTTTATTCTGCTGTGCAGTTGTTGTTTGGTCTCTCTCACATATTTTCCATCAGAATATGTGGTACACTGGATGAGATGCATGACATTTCTGGAGGTGCAGGTGTAAGATCCAGGAATGGCGGTGGTTTTGTCGTGGGGTGCAGTTATTGTGGGTGCGATGGAGAGATGCTGGCAGGTTTTACATGTCTTGTCATGGCATGTTCTTAATCCATTTGGTGTGTTTTGGATTGTAGGCAGTTTGTTTCTGGCGATGAGGTTGGCGAAGTTCAGCCTTCCAGGCTAACACTATCCAGGGGGCTCTGAACTGAAGTGGCCCCTGGAACAGAGAAGAGACAGAACTCAGTTGCATAGAAAAGGATTCTTTTGTGAGGCTCAGACACAGGCCGATCCATTAGCTGTCTTTAGCGCTCAGGCTTACATAAGTGTCAGACACAGGGTCTCCTTAACACAGCATCTGGATGATAGTCATGGGGTAATTGCACCAATCCATATTGACAATGGTGGCCTTTAGTTTCTCTCATGCTAACATACTATTATCTTGCATTTTCTCTTTATTTCTGCCATTCAGTAGAATCAGCAGCAGGATGGCTTCCTGAGAGCTGGAGACACTCTCCCCCAGATGTCCTGGGTCACGAGGAGAGTTATTTCTGCCTCAATCCACATCCCTCTGACCATCACTGTGGAGTGATGAGCAGTTTGTTTAGGGTGGGTTAATATCCATTAGAGGCCAGCCTCTAAGGGCCCTGCTACACATTAAAGGTGTTACACAATTAACTGGTTAATTGTACAATTGCCTGGAGACCAGCTACATGTGCAAAGTAGCTATCACCCAATAAAAAGCTCCAACCACCTATAAAGTTAGACCTTGAAAAATGTGTAGTAACTTTATAGCTGAGTGCTGTCCAGCTGTAGTTTGCATGTGTAGCAGGGTCTCCCCTGCAGCTGGCAGCCCCATCAGCTGACACAAGGATTTCAGCAACAGGGGTGCCCTATGCCCAGCATGAAACACCAGAGCCCAAGGGATCCCAGCAGCTGCAGTCTCCAGGGTCCAGGGGTTTCTTGCACCACAGACCATAAGGATTTTGGCTCATGGTGATCCTCTGGCCCCAAGGGCTTTCCACACCCCAGGGGCAGAGGGATTGTCCTGTGACAATCCTTCAGCCATGGGTGTGTCTCTATACCCCTGGGGGAGGGGGGTTGGCACCTACAGTGATCCCCCTAAACCCAGCGGGTTGGTTCCCACACCCCCAGGGCGTGATTCCACAATCACGTTTCCTCCCATGTATGTGTGGCATGGCAGGAGGCATAACTGTATGAATCGTGCATTGGATCCCATGGTGCCTTTAGCATGTAGAGGGGCCAAACCACACCTTTATCTTGGTGCTTTTCAAAGGCAAAGGGCAAAACAGTCACCCCAGCTGCATTAAATGGACTGGACAGGAATTGTTGTCTTTGAAGCTCAGCCCTATCCAGGCTGTGGTTTTAAAGTCTTTGTAATGTTAAAGCCCCACCTCAGTGACAGAGGAAGAACTACTGGGATCTGTGCCCTGCATGGCAGCAGTGGTAGGGGCTGGGCTGGCTGTAGCAGTGGCACCCATTTTTACGCTCTCTCTAGGTGGACACGTGGGGTAACAGCCCTGGTCACCTGCCCTTGCTATGTTACTGCTCAGTGGCTTTGTTCTTCTGGCTCCTCTTCACCCGGCTGGGACCCGTCCCGCATTACTGCAACATAAAGCTCTATACTTTAATTCCTGCAGTGGGAAGAAATGCACTAGAAAAAAAATAAATATTATGCACAAGATTGGGGGGAAGCATGCTGGGAGCTGCAGAGAGAGCTGCTGAGGTCTGCTCCAGGGCGAGTGCCTCTCCGTAAATCTGCAGTTACAGCAACTGCAAGAGCAACCCGAACGCTGGGCAGGGTCCCAGGACGGAAGGAGGGCAGAGCGCTGTGGAGTTTGGAGATGGGGAAGGTCTGGATATTCCCACTTGGAGCTTCTCCTACCCAGCCAGTGAAGGATTGCTCTCCTGCCATTTGTCCAGCTCAGTTCCTAATGATCTGAGTGGCTGTGGCCTTCACCTGCTCCCTCGAGGGACGACTCCACAGCCCAGGGACTCTCACAAGGAGGAATACTTGCCAGATGTGTGGCCTAAATGTTTCCATTCCTCCTCTTTCCTGCTGAGCCAATGAAGTGGAAAGGGGAGGAGAGAGTCAATACCATCTATGTCTATAACTGTTGGGAGGCCAATAGAGCTCTTGAAACATGCTCAGATCAGCATCCCCCTTTGACTGCCAAAAAGGGCCCCTGAGGCTCCATAGCACTTGTGTGAACCTCAGCGCAGAGCCCAAGGAAGGAGTGGGATGTGGGGAGTAATCCCTTGCACCTCCCTGTGGTAGGAGCCCCTGGGAACCTAGGTAGGAGTAAGGCTGCGCAGAGGGAGCATGCCCTGCTCTTACCCACTCCCTTCCTTCCCTCTCTCTCTCTTTCTCTCTCGGCCTGTCAATTCAGCACGTTTCACCAGCACTTTTCCTGTTAAGGCTGGTATCACTGTTGAGAGCTGGGGCAGGCACGGTGACCCTGTACATACGCTACAGGAGCTTCCACCTCTCTTGGGGGACCAGAAAGGCAGATCCTCTCCAGCCTCAGAGAGTTGCATCTTGTCAGACTACGCGCATCATCGTTATGTCCAGCAGAAGTTGCGGTTGGTTTCTCAGTTCTCACTTCCCTTTGTATGTTGTCATGCTTCCCTTTCAAGCCACCTTTTCCTGGGAGCTCTGGCCTCAAGCTTCCTTTTTGTGTGTGTGTGTGAACTGGAGGTGTCACAAACGCCTCTGACAGTGCACGATTCCTGATTCAAATTCAAGCAAGCTGAGGGGGAAACAAGTCCGCTGTATCCCCCTGGGGATATCAGCACAGGGCACAGATATGCTCCCGTGTTAAGGCAGACCAGACACTGGATGTCACCAGAAGGACTGTGGAGGGAGCGGGTATCTGGTAGTAGAAACCTATTCTCCTTAAGGGAGGCAGTCCAGCTGGCATTTAGGCAGTGCAGGATTTCAGAGGGAGCATTTGCCTTGTCCTACAGCTGGAGTAATTTCAGTGGGCATGTGAAAGAGGGTGGGCTGTCAGAACAGGGACAATGAGGGCATAGGGAAGCTGTTAATGACAGATGACTTGGAAATGCTTTGCTAGTTTTGATGGGGAGATGGGGCAGGAAGGAATAGCATGAAAATATCTCAAGGAATCAAACTGACTCCTTCCCCTCCAACCACCAAAACCAGGCAAAGAAAAAGGCTGTAGGAGAAAGAGCATCTTTGAGGCCTTGGTTCATTCTAGGTCCTTAATCGCTCCTGTTTGGAGGATGTGGAGTTCCTGCAAGACCTTGGGACCTCCAACATATTTCCCAGGGCTGTGTGAGCCTGTCCAAGATCAACCACTATGCAAGACATGCACGTTATGTAGCAGACTGACATACGGTGAAAAAAACCATCTGCTAAGTATTAGTATCATTATTTCTGTACTGTCTGTAATTTTTTTTTTCTTTCCACACCACACACATACTTCTCTTTACTCTGTAACCTCCAGTTACTCTTCTCCATGAGCAAGAGGAAGAGAAAAATTATAACAGGAAAGTTCCTCACCCCCCTGAAGCTTCCCAATTGTACTTTACTGCTCTGCTCGTAATATAGAGCAGGAAAAAATGATAGTATGTTGGCCCAGTACCTTGTGCCAGGCCAGGTATGTCCACAGTGAGGACCAGGCTCCCAAGGGGTTGGTGCCAGAGAAGTATTGGGCATGCTTGGAGCAAGGCAAATGACCAGCAGCTTGCTGTAGGTACGCACCAAGTCGACTGTACGGTAATAGAGTCTGCACCCAGAACACAACTCAGAGCTCTGGGTCTTGCTTTTGCACTTCCTTTGATCGGGAATGCTTGAGAAGTCAAAAGACTATCTGAAAACCCGGAGAGCGGTGAATCAGCCAAGCAGAGAGAGGTGTGTATGCACGCAGGATGTGTGCGTGCTCGTGCATGTGCACCATTGCCCTCTGCTGGATGGATTGAAAACTGCTCTTGCTCAGCTGCATGCCATTGCCTTGGCACTGCCCCAAGGAAAGGGGAGTCGCCATTAGCTTGCAGGTAAAATTCCCATCCCTACCCACACCTTTGTGAGGATGATCTGGGTAGTGACTGCCCACAAGTCACCTTGAAGAATATTCCCAGTGCCAGTGCTTGATGAACAGCTACTTCTGCTTCCGACTGCAACTACACATCTATGTTCAACTGCTTTGGTTGGTTGTTTGAAAGACTCCTGTGTTTCCATGAGCTGCCTTGCTGGAACGCCAAGTAAAATAGCCACTTGAACTGCCTCTGCTGCCCTGCTCTCTCTCCCGCTAAATTAATGCATTGGAGTGCTTCACTGACCTTCTAAATATAGAGGCCTCAAATTAAATTATAACATAGTTGATAATCAGCAGACCAGGGATTAAACTGATTGGGGCCCTGCCAGACCTGGCTTAGCTTTCATTAAGTTCTGCCCACAGATCAGCCCTTCCCATGGAGGAAAGTCCTTATTCTCTCACTTGCAATGTAATACAACACACACGCACTAAACAAGCGAGTACAAAAGTGAAAAGTTCTTTACCATTTAAAATTCTAATCCTTTCAAGGTCTGGAAATACCTAGGGTCTAACTACAGCACTGTCTATCCAACATCTGCCATTAGAAGTCAAAAGCTGAAAGCAAGGCATTTACATGAAAGTTTAGAAGAACGCAAAGGAGCTACAAGAGCAGGAATATACGCCGCAACCCAGGGGACGTCTGAAAGAAGCTTGTCTGTCCCTGTGAAATGCAGTGGGAGGCTTATTTAATTTTTTTTCTGTGTGTGTAAATTTTCTAAACAGTTGACCTAAATGAGTTCTTACCAAGATCAGATAGCCTAGGACAACAGAGTAATCCTTCTAATAGGATTACAGCCTGTGCTAACGGAGACTTCAGGCTTTTATGCTCTGCATTGCAATATGCACACATGCGCACGCACACACACACAAGGAGATACCAAGCTGGGCTGGTGGCATCTAGGAAACTCTTTTGCTACCCAATCCCAAGCCTCTACTCTGCTTTATCTATTATAGTAATAAAATAGCCACTAGTGTTTACACTGAAAATAGGGAGGAAACATATCAGAGGGTTGAGAACATAAAATCAGACAACCAGAACATAGGAAATCATCACCGAATGGGGCTGTTTCAAGTGAGGTTTCCACAGGGATTGATACTAGGCCAAGGCTGTTGAGCCTTTTCATCAATGAGCTGGAAGTCCATATAAAAAAATCACTGCTGAGAAAATGCGTGGGTGACACAAAAATTCTCAGAATGGTAAATGGCAATAAGTCATACAGTCCTGCAGAGGGGTCTGGATTCGTACATCATGCATTTCAATACAGCCAGAGGCAAAACTCTATGCTAGGAACAAAGCCCTCAGCCTGTGCTTAGAGAATGGGGAGCTGTGTCCCAAGAAGCAAGGACTCCGGAAGGGGATTTAGAGGGTCCTAATGGACAAGCAACCAAACAAGGCCACAGGTGAATGGTAAAACAATATTGCTAATTCAGCCTTTGGGTGCACGAGGAGGAGTGGAGAGGAGGAGGAGGAGGGGGCTGGTTTGATCACATGTACCATGATGGTGAGACCAACCTGGGAATGCTGCAGATAGATCTGGTGTCTGCATTTTAGGAAGGATGACGAAAAATGTCTCCAAAGAGCCACAAGAATGATTCAAAGGCTTAAGAGAAATGCCTCGTGGTGAGGTTTAAAGAGCTCCGTTCATTTAGTTTATCAAAATGGAGATGGGGCACAGGGAGATTTGATTACCGTATAAATACCATCAGGAGAAAATACCTCATATTCTGGAGGGCTCTTTTATCCATTGGTGACACACTGGAGGGGCACATGCCCCCACCCCCAAATTTCTACGCTTATGGTCAGGCAGGGGCTGCAGCCCAACTGGAGCCAGGGCCCAGCAGCAGTGGCGATGGTGGCAGTCTGATTTTTGCCCTGACTGCAGGACATGGGGTTGCAGCCCAGCCAAAGCCAGTGTCTAGTGGCAATGGGGATGGCAGCAGCAGTGGTGCAGAGCTGTGTCCTTCTCCCTTCCCACCACACTGGCAACACTTATTTGTCACCAATACTTTTATCTAACAGAGAAAATGAATAACACATACAGGCTGGAGGGGGAAATTAAACACACATTTTTAACAATGGGTTTGAGAAGCCACTAGCACAAGCCACCAAGAGCAGGATAAATTCTACATCTCTTGATGTCTTCAAATTAAGACTCAGATGCCTTTTGGGAAGATGGGCTTTTGTCATACACAGATAATTGGGCCAAAAAGGAGGATTAAGTGGATGAAATTCAATGGTCACTGATATACATGACTAGATGATCCTTTGGTCTTTTCTGGCTTTATACTCATTGAATCTATTAGCATAATCATGGTCAGTTCATTTTGTTTTCTTTTATGGTTACCATATTGTGCAGTCACCCTCATAACTTACTCATAGAAAGGGGCAAATCCTGATACTGTGCATCTAGCCAGGCCCACTGGTATCTGAGCTAAAGAAGTACTATTGTAAACACTATAAAGCTGGTGAGATACAGGAACCTGATCCTTTCTAGTAGACAGTAACAATACATATATTTGTGTGTGCGTGTGCACCCATACACACATGCATGTGCACACTCATGTAACCAGCTCATTGAGTGGAAAAAAAAAAATTGGGGGTCCGTTCCATAAAAGGGCAACAAAAAATGTTGACATGAGCATTGGCATATTTGAGAAAATGAGAGTATGTGTGCACATAGTGAGTTAAGAGAAATTACTACCACCAACACAGACCCTTTAGGGAAGTGTAGGGGGTCAGCACATGCTGGAGTGATAAAGCGCCTTTTGAAGGTAGAAGCTGGATCTAACATAGAGCTAGGAACTAGTGTGCCCTTGCTGTACATCACATCAAGATCTGCAGTGTACCCAAGATAGCAATCACCATTTTTAGCCATTGTCCAAGCCAGTCTGTTTTCTTCAACAGATGCAACCCCAGCCTTGAGGTGAACAAGCTCTTATTGTTCTTCATCAGAAAAATCAGTGACACCTGACTTCAACAAGTTGAGGAGACTAGTGGGTGAGGCGCTGGGATCCTTGAGGGCAGGGGAACTCAGGGTCCAGGACGAGTGGTTGTTCCTTAAGGAAGCGATACTCAGGGCCCAAGGGGAGTCCATCCCAACAAAAAGCAAGGGGGGCAAGAGTGCCCGAAAGCCCCTCTGGCTCACCATGGGCATCCAGGAATGCCTGCTTACCAAAAAGGCAGCGTACACCCGGTGGAAGCAGGGTGCTATCACCAAAGAGGAGTATACCTCCTCTGCTGGGGCCTGTAGGGGGACTGTCAGGAAAGCTAAGGCAGACATAGAGCTAGGACTAGCGTCCAAGATCAAGGATAATAAAAAGTGCTTTTTCAAATATATAAGGAGGATGAAGAAGGCACCGGGTAACATGGGGCCCCTGCAAAGTACGTTGGGCAATCTGGTGGTTGTGCCAGAGGAGAAAGCAGAACTCTTTAACCAATTCTTCACCTCCGTTTTCTTGAGCAGGGACCAGAGCTTCCCCGCTGTGATGCCAGACGGACTCGAGGGGAGTGCCTCCAGACCTCAGGATGGGGAGGACCGGGTTAGAGAGCTTCTGGAGGGGCTGGACGTGGTCAAATCAGTGGGCCCAGATGCTTTCCACCCCAGGGTGTTGAGGGAGCTAGCTGGGGTTATTGCAGGGCCCTTGGCATGGCTTTACGAGCGCTCATGGTGCTCGGGCCAGGTGCCAGATGACTGGAAGATAGCTAACATGGTCCGATCTTCAAAAAAGGGAAGAGAGAGGACCCAGGCAACTATAGGCCCGTCAGTCTTACCTTAATCCTAGGGAAACTCTTTGAGAAGATCCTCAAGGAGCACATCTGTGATGGGCCGGCTTCAGGGATGATGCTCAAGGGCAACCAGCACAGTTTCATGAGGGGCAGGTCATGTCAGACCAACCTGATTGCCTTTTATGATCAGGTCACAAAGGCAGTGGACGCAGGTGTCGCCGTGGATGTAGTCTTTCTAGATTTCAGCAAGGCCTTTGACACCGTCTCCCACCCCATCCTCATTAAAAAATTGGGCGACTATGGCATTGATGCCTACACAGTCAGATGGATTGCAGATTGGCTCAAGGGTCGTACTCAGAGGGTGGTGGTGGATGGGTCATATTTGACCTGGGGAGAAGTGGGCAGCGGAGTCCCCCAGGGCTCGGTCCTTGGGCCTGCGCTGTTCAATTTCTTCATCAGCGATTTGGACGACGGGGTGAAAAGCAACCTGTTTAAATTTGCTGATGATACCAAAATTTGGGGTGAGGTGAGCACGCTAGTAGGGAGGGATATGCAGCAAGATCTGCAGCAAGATCTGGATAGGTTACAGGGGTGGGCTAACAAAAACAGGATGCGCTTCAATACTGACAAGTGCAGGGTGCTGCACGTGGGCAGTAGTAACCAGCAGCACACTTATAAGATGGGAAACTCCTTTCTTGAGAGCACGGAGGCAGAAAAGGATCTTGGAGTCATTATTGACTCCAAGATGAACATGGGCTGACAATGCGAGGTCACTGTTGGCAGGGCTAACCGGACCTTGTTGTGCATCCACAGGTGCATCTCAAGTAGAGCCAGGGAGGTGATCCTCCCTCTCTATGCGACACTGGTCAGGCCACAGCTGGAGTACTGTGTCCCATTTCAGGAGGGATGTGGACAACATTGAAAGGGTCCAGAGGAGGCCACCCGCATGATCCGGGGACAACAGGGCAGACCCTACACTGAAAGGCTGTGGGACCTAAACCTGTTCAACCTTCACAAGAGAAGGCTGAGGGGGGACCTGGTGGCCATCTATAAACTCACTAGGGGGGACCAGAAGGGTTTGGGGGAGACACTGTTTCCCCTAGTGCCCCCTGGCATGGTAAGGAACAATGGACACAAATTATTGGAGAGGAGGTTCAGATTAGACATCCACAAGAACTACTTCACAGTTAGGGCAGCTCAGATCCTACTTCACAGTTAGGATCTGGAACCAACTTCCTAGGGAAGTGGTGCTGGCTCCTACTCTGGAGATCTTTAAGAAGAAGCTTGATGCCTACTTGGCTGGACTCATTTGAGTCCAGTTTTTTTCTCGTGCCCAGGCGGGGGGTCGAACTTGAAGATCTACAAGGTCCCTTCCCACCGACTTCTATGATTCTGTGACATTTGTCAGATGGTTGGAGCCATGCCCATCCTTTGAGGAACAGACTCACACCCCACTCATGCATTGTCGAAGGAACCAGCTTTCTTCTCCCATGGACTATTACACTGGGCAACAGCAGCCATGGTCTCTGAAGGGATGAAGATCTTTCTCCCCTCTATAACTATGAGGAATGGGAGAGAGGGAGGCCATGCAGAATACTGAGACATAATTGCCTCTAAATACAACATTTTCCACGTCAACATTTTTCAGAGTGCTGATGAAAAGTGCCAGGCTGACATGGTGCCTTTTGGTGATGTAGACACCCGCCAACTTGAAACTGAAATGAAACCGCGTGGCCAGGCAAGCAGCTGTCAGACTGAACAGGTTCAATGTTCAAGCAAAACCCTAATCAGGGACCTGGAGCTGAAAGGTTCTGACATCACCTGCTAACCATCCCTTGGAGCTGCCAGGCCACTGTCAGCAGCTTTGCAATGCCCGCGATTGAGCAGGTAATACACATATCTAGCTATGGTTACAAATGAATGTCCATCCTTTAGCCCTCCATAGCCAAACCAGCAATTTAGGGAAGATACAGGGAAGCAGCAATAGCCTCACAGTGAAGCTTGAAGCTGTTGAAAGCATAGGGTGAAAAATCCAGTTGCTTAAACGGCATACAGCAGTGATTCTCAACTAGGGTGTCAAAGCACGTTGGAGTGTCTTGAAATCCTTTCAAGGGTGCCATGCAATGTTAACACTGTTAGGTGTGCAAATGTGATGCACAAGATAAGCCCAGAGGCCATGTCCAGATGAGCACGGCCGTGCGGTACGTGGTGCTGCAAACGTGTCTGCAACACCACCTACCACATATTGAGAGGTTCTCCACTCTGCAGGGGTGCATTGCTTGTGCATGCGCTGCTTCGCTTTTTTTTTCCTGCAGGTTTTTTGGACCCCTGGATATCTGCAGGAAAAAAAAAAAAAGGTGGAGCAGTGAATGCACAGGCAGCATGTACTGCTCAAAAGTGGAGCTGGGCCACCCAACACCATGCTCTGGCTGCCGGCCAGGCTCTGAGCAGCAGAATCACCACTGCTGTAGCCCCAGGAGGCCCCCAGGTAAAGCTGCTGGGGCCATCACAGTGCTGGGCCCAGCCTTGCCTACCCCACCCGGGGTATCTTGCCATGCACCAAAGCACACATGGCAGGGGCATTTCCCAGGAACAAGTAGCGGTGGCACTACTTGTCCCCGGGGAACCAAACATCCACACTTGTCTGGCTGCAGCCAGAGTTCAAACAGGAATCCATAGCACCAAAAGCATTCAGACCTGTTATGGCCTGAGTTCTTTGCACCAGAAAAATTGATCTAATATTTTTCTGTAGCTAAAAAAAAGAGTGAAAAACAAGAGCTTGCATTTTCTGAGGGCGCCTTGAGTCTAAAAAGGTGGAGAACCACTGTTATATAGTATTTTGAGCTAGCTGAAATGGGACTGTGCCTACCCTTCCCCACCCACAACTCCTCCCCCAAAGAAACAACCCCCCCAAAAAACCAAAATACAAACAAAATACCATGATTTTGTTCTATTCTGTTGACAAGACACCATAAACATTTGAAAACAACATTTCAAATTTTTCATTTGAAAAGATTTTTCCCTATATCCTCTTTCTGCCCCTTTTTTGAAAAAATGGTGCGGGCAAAAGTCGGAAAAGTTAAAATTAGAAGTCCTCACACTTCCTCTCTCCATTACTTTCTGGAGTGCACAGGATAATTGGCAAAAACACGAGGAACTGTGTGGGGTGAATCCAAAACATTCAGAACGTTTTCCTCAAAATTAAAGGTGCTTTTTGAAATACTTTAAATATTGAGCCCATGTTGAAAAAATTCCTCTTGTAAAGAAAACCTGAAAACACCTTATGAAATTTCAAATCTTGCAAATGCTGTTTCTGTGAAAATGTTCCATGGGAAATATCCACAGAGTATGAATCGGTTAATATTAATCTTTAGGCTCTTGCTACCAGAAGCAATTATTCTTTAAAAGTCATTAAAAACAAGCAAACAGTCTCCGTGGCAGGGACCTCCAGCTGCTGACACAATGCAAATAATAGTTGCAAAGGACAGATCTTTCGATCTTTGACAGTAACAAAGTTATCGCTGGATCCCGCAACCTCTCTTCCCTTATTCATAGAAAGAAGCACTAGTGAGGTTTTCTTCAGTTTGTTGTAGCATGCCTGTACAGCATCACATTTACAAGCTTCATTTGTGAGAGGGATGGTTTTCAATAGTCAAGATTGGCTCAGAAGCTGCCAATGCCTAAGGGAAGGAGGAACTGGGGAAAAGGCACTAGGAGGAAATTCATCATCCTCCATTCAATCACTAGAAAGCCATTGCTGGGATCATATCCTGCTCTCACTTGCATCTGTGCATCCCCATGGACACCCAGGATATAATGTAGAGTAGGATTTGATTCTGAAAGTAAAGGGATGTCTATGACATGACAGGCTCTTCCAGCTTCTTTACGGGTGGGAGGAAGGGTGGGGCGAGCGGGCAGCAGGCCTGATGAGCTACAATGGAAAAACATGGATGCAGGAAGCACAACTGAACCAGGACTGGGACAGGAACAAGAGAGAGGAGCCGGACTCAGTCAGAGGTAGAGATGCAGCACTTCCAGCCCCTGCCTCAGCGTGGCGAGCAGAGCACAGGCTAAAACCCTGGCCCCAGGCCTCTTGCACTTGGCCGCAGTGAGAAGCACTGCATACCCAGCAGAGGCCGGTTTCCTAGTGCAGCACCCAGGTCCCTGCAGGCTCTCAGTCAGTAATTCTCAACGAGTGTACTACAGCACCCTGGGGTGCCATCAGACCCTTTTAAGGGTGCGGCAGGAGAGTATGTGATATTAGCACTGTTTGGTATGACAAGTCACAAGATCAACTTGGAGGTTTCAAGTAGGAATCTATAGTGCCAAAAACGTTCTGACCCACCGCGGTCTTTCTGATTCCTTTGCAACAGAAGAATTACTTGAATACTTTTCTGTGGTCACAAGATGAGTGAAAACTAAGAGCTGGTGAGCCTCGAGTCTAATGAGGGAGATCTGGCATCTAAAACCATGGAGAACCACTGCTCTATGCCAACTAGGGTCCATTCGGTTAGCAGTATCTCCCCTTGTCATCCTGGCCCTTACCCAGGCAGTCAGACACAGGCAGCAGCAGCTGCTTGGGGATACACACAAGCCATGCTGCTCTGAGGGCTCAGTGCTAGATAGAAAGTGAGACTTTTAGAAAAAATGGAAGCTCATCCCTGCCCCTAATCTCTCATACAAAGTTGCAATGGCTGGTTGCTTTATGCTGTGCATGCAGAGAGCATCACATAAGACGGGCAAAAGGCCACAAGCTCTCATTTCACTGGTACGTTTGAACCCAGGTGAGATAGCATCTTTCATCTTATAGCTTGCTCACTGCTGAAGAGTCCTCTGGCAGCCTTCAAATATTTATGACTGCAGCTAGTTTCTTCCCAGGATCAGCACAGCTCTGGCAAGAGGACCAGGGAGTATTTGTCTGGTGCTGCAGGAGAACCCAGCGGGAGATGGAGATCATGGGGGGATAAAAGAGGGTATGTGTGCCTGGCACGCACATGGATTACTGCTAATTTCCTTCAAGAACTGCTTTTGGCAGGCATCTTGCCACCTGCAGGGATAGAGCAGCCGTGTGCTGATGTGGAAAGGGGCAAAGGATGGGGGAGACGTGGTAGAAGGCAGCAGCAGAGGGTGATTTACAAGAGAGGGTCAAGAGCGAACATGGTATCCCAAATGTGAGGACAGCGGGGAGGAGGTGAGGGGCAGGTGGTGGCAATGAGAGTAAGGCAAGCCCTCTTCCCTGTCAAAGTGCTATAACATACAGCAGTGTGTGCAGTGTTTCCCCTCCTGATCATGCCTTGAGCTTGCGGGGGAGGGGGGAGAAGTTGGTGGCCAGGAAAGGGTGGTTCTTTCATGCTTAGTGCTGAAGAAGCCCACAGCCTGAGGACAGAAGGAAATTTGACCCATGCCTGTTAAAAAGCTGGAGATGATCCAGGCTAGGCTGGCCAAAAAAAGGCAAAAAGATGTGTGAGGTCCAGTGCTGGAGAGGCCTGGATTCAAACAAAAGCCACCGTCTGCCCAAACTACTACACTTCTGGGCTTTCCACAATTTTGAGCAGGCAGGCATTCAACATCCTGCATCATTAGCTGTTATTACAGGTACTAACACGTAACGCATCCTAATTACAGCATATTAGTGAATGTGTAGACACGCCCGCTGTTATCTTAAACCTTAAAGCAGGGGCGGGCAATTATTTTGGGCAGAGGGCCGCTTACTGAGTTTTGGCAAGCCATCAAGACCCACATGACTGGCAGCCAGGGGAAGATAAATATTAATTTTCAAAAAATTTTAGGGGCCCTGCGGGCCAGATAGAACGGCCTGGTGGGCTCCATCCGGCCCGTGGGCCACATTTTGCCCACCCCAGCCTTAAAGTCAGGTCATGAAAGAGGAAAAGGAGAGGGGCAAGGCCCATCCACCTTTTGTATCACACTAGCTGCTTATTAAATAGAGTAAGACATAGGGTCCTTTGTTGGAGAGCAAGAGTCTGGAAGCAACATGGCTGGGCAAAAACTTGCAGTTTCAACAGGAGACAGCTACGGAAGAAGCATTGAAGACATCCAACAGCGTAACGGGTATAGACCTCTCTTCCCTTTGGATCCACTTTCAGTTTCTGTATGTCATTCAGTCTGTGCATCTTGGGCCAGATGGGGCCACAGAGGTTTAGCTTGAGCAGGGCATGGGATAGAGCTCCTCTCTAGTAAAAGCTCCAGCAAGCATTGGGAGCGGATCCCTTAGGAGGGCAGTGGATGTGCTCCAGGCCAACATGGAGGAGGCAGGAAGCTATGGGCACTTCTGGGAAAGGTTCCTGCAGTTCCCAGTTGTGTCCCACAGTGCTAATATCTTATGGGGGAAGGCTCTTGTCATAGCAGCAGGGGAAGAGCTGGGAAAGTCCATTTTTATCAGCTTCCACATACAGTTTTCAAACTCAGGAGTTCCAGCTCCACATTGGGAAAAGTCAGACCACAGCCGGACCTGCCAGTGGGCTCCCCTCCAAAACAAATGACGAATGAAGGGAGACATTCTTTAAACTATTCCCCACTCCTGGAAAAATACCTTTTGTTCTCTAAACTGTTCACTTCCAAAAAACACATTTTCTTTTTTTTTTTATCCCCCTCTAAAAATTAGAAAATGAAACCTGACCAATTTGCACTGAAAGATTTTCCTATTCCTCCATCCCTACTGCAGGATTCCTTCCCTGTTTTGTCAGTGGCAAAATGGGGCCGAGAGAAAGGAGCAAAAGCAAAGGGGAGAACTGAGGGGGGAAAAAAATAAAAAATGCCGGGAAAAAAAATAAAAACCAAAATCACCCATTTGAAAACCTGCAGATTAAAAAACAAACAAACCCTCCCAACATTTTTCAGGTTTTTTCCCTATTTTTTTGACAAGTTCAGACAAATGACAACTCCTTTGAGGGGGCCCTAGCCAGTCACTGATTTCACTTTGTATTTGCTTGTCAGCTACTGATGACCTTTGCTCCCCGTGCCTTCTACAGTAGCTTACATTGAATAAAACTCAGTGGGCATGGAAGGGGGGAAATGGTGATCTGAATATCTGAGAACCTGTAAAAGGTCATTCGGTAAAACTATCAGGATTGCTTGTGTTCAACATCCATTTTGCCCACTTAACAGGGGCACTCCAAGTTATATCTTATTTATACTTTATATTGTGTGCACAAACAGCGGTGACATTCAATTCGAGGAGGACGCCCTCCCTCCCTTAACTCTGATTGTCTCATTTCCCTGTGGCTTAATGAACCTGGGCTTGCCTGATTCAGACACACATGAAAGCAAAATCTCTCACCAGCAAGGATGTGGAAACTCCTGAAAATCATCTCGGTGCCATGCCTGGTTAGTGAAGACGCATTCAATCTGAGTCAGCAATCCTTCGGCTAGTCAAAGGTTCAGATCTGAACCTAGGATGGTCACTAGACAAACTCCCTTTGTCCCCAGCTGGAACAGAACTGGGCCCCGGTCCTTTATCCAAAGCAGATTTCCACTCAAAGCATGTACGGCTCTTTCCTGACTGAAAATATATATTTTTTTATTTAAATAGCAAGGGCTGGTGAAGGGAAAGGAGAGCATTTTATCGATGTACCATAGTGAGCTGTATAAAAATACACACTGCATGAGTAATACATATTGCATTTAATTGGTTTCAATAATAATAAGGCATCAGCAGCAGAAGTTTGATCTTTGCATCCAAAAGCCTTAAAAATACCCCTTCCCAAGGGGTGTATGTTCACCCTGAGATATGGGTGGCAGTGTCAGACCACTGGGGTAATGAGCAAGACTCGGTCCCATCTGCTTATTTGCAAATGCAATGCAACCAAACTGATGGTGGGGGCATGGAAATGTAGGCATAGAAACACATATCTCTATATTCCTGCTGTTCTGTGGGTCTCTTTCCAGCAGACCAGTCACTGAGCTGCATCTTCTACTTTCTCTTAAAGAAAAAGAAAATATAATGCATCCAGGCATATGCCCTTATGCATTAAAGAAACTGAAAATACCACACTTCAGAATCTCTGCTGTAGTTATCTTCAACACAAGGGAAAGAAATTATACATAAATCAGTATAAGTGAAGAGAAACCAGTTCACATCTGTAACACAACCGAAGTTCAATGCACATAAACTACTTTCAAAATGGCTGAAACTGGTTTAAGATACACCTGGATGGATGTCGTCTCAGACTTAACTGATTTAGATTAAATCCCTGTATTGAACTTCTGTTCCGGATCCCTGAGCCTCAACCTCATCCATGTTTCCCACTGATACAGCAACAGCACATTTCATCGCCCCAAAGGCATGTGCTTTTAAAAGGCTATGCAATCAGTTTGAGCCAATGTCCAAGGGAAGGGGAACCAATAGAGAAGCGAGACTTCCACCCCTCACACCACAGTCTCAGCTATTAGTGTCCCTGACCGTCCACAACCACAGCAGAGACTACTGCTCTGAGATCCACATTTGCTGATCGCTATACTCTGTGGATCAAATCCTCCTGGTGCACACTTTGCTGCCTGCACTGGTTGGAGAGATGCATGGGACAAAGTCACAGGCAAACCTAATGTAAATCTCACCTGCAAGACAAGGGCATGAATAAAAATGGATAACATTTTAGGGCTTGTGGAATGCACCTTATCAGGAATATCTGCCCCTAGTTTAAACATTGCTGGTGGCTTAGAGGGAAAGAAAAATAAAAGGTCTCTTATAAAATTATTACCCTGTCATTTAAGTTAACAGCAGTGATACCGTGATAGAAGCCAGCAGTTATGTCACATTGTTTTATCACTATAATTACATCAAGAACACAGTAACTGCCTGGGAGAGATAAGATTAAGGAAAGCAGCCCTTCTGAAAATTTCTATTCATGACACTGGGATTTATAGACTGGTTTTGTGTTTGGACATCACATTCAATTACTTTCCTTGGGCTCAGAAGATGTGTGTCACCAGAGAAATACAGTCTTAGGGCTTCCCCCTACCTCTATCTGTTCTGGGTGGGTTAACCTGGGAGTCACCAGAGTCAGTTTTTGGAAACATCAGGGCATTAAGGGCATTGTTGAGAGATGTTCTTATACCATTTATTTCATGAGTCAAGGAAGAGGCACCAGTCACTTGACAACAATGTGAAAAACACTGTGCCCATTTCATGTGCTGAATCTGCAGCGCGGCCACCCCAAGGAATGGGAAAAAGTCAACTCAGCCGTGCCCTGTTGTCTTAAGGACCACTGGAGCAAGGAACTACCATGAGGCTTTCTTCCCCCAGCTCATCCCAGCTGTGGCTGCTGGGAAGGCATGTCCAGTAGGTCGCACATCCCATGGGCAACTGGAGGCAGAAGAAAGGGTCAGGTTTGACACAACATTCAGAGGACTTTTCTCTGGGACCATTGCCAGCCCTGTTCCTTGGAAATACCTCCTTCCCTTTAGTGACATGGCAGGTGTGCCTGTTGAACAGACTTGTTGGCCATCTGCAACAATCGGGACTTGGTCTTCATAAGCATAAGAGTCTCTCTCCATCAGCACTTTGACCTTTTTTTGTCCCTTGTTGGTACCTTCTGTTTACAGCAGAGAAAGCAGCGGCACTTACACCAACCAAAGAGGCTCCTCTCTCCCTACAAGCAGCCTCACTCAAGTAGCCAACTAGAAAATCTCCAGTCCTCCAAACACTTCAATCCAAATGCTAAAGACTTGGAGGCAACCCGCAACATTTGCTATATACACTTCCCGTCTCCTCTGCCTCCATTGCTTGGAAATACATTACCCCTCTGTGCTCAGTAGACCAGAGATACACCTGCTCCTAGAGCCTTCTGATGACTGTTTTGATCCCCTTTACTGTGGTTCTCCTTATTTCTTGTAAATTGTTCTGAGACACTGAGCCATGCAGCCACAGCGCAATGGAAACTGGAAAGCTGCAATTGCTGTTGATGTAAGATGCCAAGTGAGGCTGTTAAAAGAGAATAGTAAAAATGAGTCAGAAAGTAAATGGATTTTTTTTTCCTCCTCTTTTATAGCATAAGGCAAGATGGGGCAGGGACGATTCAGAGAAGGTCAAGCACAGGGACACGTAGCAGCCATCTGGCTGGGTCAAAAGCCTTCTTTCTCTATTCGGCTATTCGTTAAGTCTTATGGTCATTAGGTGTTGCTGTGCCTGGACTAACAATCAGGACTCGGCCTTCACAAGTGTACCGGAGATGCTCTCTCTCCATCAGCACTTTAACCTACTTCTGTCTCTTGTTGGTAGCCTTTGCTTGCAGCAGGAAAAATGACAGCATAAATGTCACTCCCTGCCCAGCGCACCCCAGGCTGCGTACGAGCGGTGCAATGCAGACATGGCTTCCAGGATGGAAAGAACCGCCAGCCTCCGCAGTCAAATGAACCACTCAGCTCTTTTGCAGAGCACAGTAATGAGAGGGCCAGTCGGTGCCAGGTGTCTGTGTTGTGGACACCTGTCCACGAGAAGCTGGTTTGAGACCTACCAAACTCATTTCACCTGGGAGCCATCAACGGAGAAGGACAACTTGCGATCAGCAATTTGTTGTTTAATGAGGGAAACTGTAGGGTAATCTGAGCTCTGCAGAGTACTTAAGAAAGGGAAGTTCACGTTTTGCTTCGCAGGCACAATGTACATGAAGAGGATGCAGGGAAATGTAACCCCGTATCCTGCTTACTGACATTGTTTACCATGCTTTCCGCAAAGACATGGGATAAAATATCCTCTTGTCTGAAATCAACAGCAACGGTGCTGTTAAGAATGATCCGTCATGCCACCGAGCTTTATCACAGTAATTACATCAGGAACAAGTTTACTATTTGAAAAAGAAGGAAGATTACAAGAAGCAATCCACCAAAACAGCATAGCAACACAGCCAAGAGATGCACAGTAGGGAGGAGAAATATGTTATGTGGAAGAAGCCAAGAACAGATTTAACACTGCAAGGGCCAAATTTTCCTTGACTGAACCTGCAATCCCCTTTTCCACATCTCCCTTCCGGCTCTCAGACATGAATGTGCAATCCCTGGTTCAGCAGACACATCATCTCACTTTGCGCTGGCAAAAACTATGCATATATAGCATGGGGGGGGGGGTTGGCAGAGGGCAAGAGAGTAGGCCTTATGAAGAGAGGCTGAGAGCCATGGGACTCTTCAGCCTGGAAAAGCGCAGGCTCAGGGGGGGACCTGATGGCTGCTTGGTCAGTACATAAGGGGTGTGCATCAGGATCTGGGAGAACATCTGTTCACCAGAGCACCCCAAGGAAAAACGAAGACCAACGGTCATAAATTCCTCCAAGACCGTTTTAGGCTGGACATAAGGAAAAAATTCTTTGCTGTCCAAGCCCCCAAGACCTGAAATAGACTCCCTCCAGAGGTGGTGCAGGCACCTACTCTGGACTCGTTCAAGAAGCATTTGGATGCTTATCTTGCTGGGATCCTTTGGCCCCAGCTGACTTCCTGCAGGGGGCTGGACTTAGTGATCTTTGAGGTCCCTTCTGGTCCTAACATCGATGAAATCTATGAAAGGAAGGGAACCCTCCTTGGGACATTTGAATTTACTGAGAACTTGCTGGATTGCCATACGTGGTGCTCCCATTCTAGAAAGGTAAAGTAGCAAAACCTGTTTCTTTCATGATAAACTTTATGGCATGCCAGCAGCTCAAGAGGAGAGCTTCTTTGCCAAGGCCCACTGGGAATCTGATTTTGGGTGCTACCTCACATAGAAAAACTCTGTACATACATATGTCTTGTGATCCTTCCCAATTTCCAAAGCAAGACAGGAGCTGAAGTCAGTGACAGCACACTCACTCATCTCCAGAGTACAGGCTCCATCACACTCAAACAATGTCCCCTGTCCTTTCTGGTACTCAAAACAGTAATAGTGACTTCTACAGAGAACTTCACACAGACTTCTGAGAGCTGAGGATGGGTCAGGGATGCCCAGAGATACTTCTGCTGATGCTAAAAAGTTTGTAGGTTCCTTAGAAGTTCTTCCTTCTCCATTGAGGGTCAAACTTGTCACTAAATATGGGATCAGGAACAATTTTTAGCCCACAGTCAGATCAGTGTGGACTATAGGGGTGTTGCTTTCCTTTGTAGTGCACTGAGGGCGGGGGGTGCAGAAGGGACAGCCCTCTTCCTTGGATTTCTCAAGTGTATTATAACAGATTTCTTCCTTTCCTTGAAGTGTCAAGTCACTGACAATGCCCTCATCCCCCTGCTTTATCTGTGGCGAGTTAGAGTGTCCTTGGTGCCTGAGGGCATTGTGCCTGGTAGCTGTGAAGTTGGGTTGTCTGCAAAGTTTTAGTAGGTCAGACAAACACTTGTATAGGATGGTGTAGCTAGGAATGATTCTGCCTTGAATAAAGAGTGGGCTCGCACAAGGCAGATGGGCTCCTGAGGTCCCTTCCAGCCCTGCTTTCCTATGATTGTACAATGGCAACACTGTCTTCACACACAGACACCCACCCTCTTGCAAAATTATGACAGAAAATAAAGCAGAGGCATCTCTCCAGAATCTCCAAATGGAGACAGAAGAAGAAATTCTCAGTGGAGAAAACATTGTCGTTTCTCTGAAGGCTGAGCGAATGTTTCCGCAGTGCTTTCCAGCCACACGCCTGTTGTAAAAGAAGCCATGATGGCCACCTCAGCAGCCAGCTGCAAGATTCATCATCATTTAAAGAAGTTTCCTTTGTAACATTATGATCTTCGTGCCCCATTCATCACAGCGGCCGTCTCACGTACCACAAATGGATTGTTAGCAGTCATTACCAGGGCACAAAGATGAACTCAGGGAGGCAAAACCGAAGGGAGGAAGCGAGCGTGGTTGGAAGAAGACACAGTGGTTTTTTACAGACCAATGCCATTATCTTGGGGCAGCCAGAGGCAGCAAATTCACATCCTGCAGAATTATCCTGGGTCCAGGCAGTGCTTTGTAACCTCAGATGCATTCCCAATTAACCCCGGATCGTGGCACTTCTCTCCAAGAGGACCCACAGACTTCTTTCACAAAGACTCAGTTCTGAGATTATATTAGAGGCTATTGAGGGCAACCAGTGCCATTTACCAGCTGCTGGGATGCCAGATCCCTCTCAAACTAATGCCAGGCCATGCAATGGCACAGAGCATTTGCTGCTCTGCTGAGTGATATAAGCCTGAGTTAGCAATGGGGCAAATTCATCCATGCCCATCCAGCTAAGCCTCTCCATGTCACCTGAGATTCTGAGATAAGGAAGAGACAGGATCCACCTGACGAACAAAGGGACACAGTCTCACTAACCTAGCGAGGATGGCTTTAAACTAGGTTCTCAGGGGGATGGAGAACAACGCCTCGAGGTCAGTGGGGAAGTAAGGGACCTGGAGGAAGCACAGGAAGGAGGAGGCAACAGGAGAGGCATTCCCATTCTTCCTGACAACGTAGGGCAATCAC